>NC_048221.1:126752847-126817257 GCF_002007445.2 Ailuropoda melanoleuca
TCCTGAGACCCTTGTTGTAATGTATTTTTGAAAGTCAACGATATTCCTCAAGTTTAGAAATTCATCAGCTGAGAGACGTTATTTTGGATCTTTGGTTGAAGAATGCTACCTCTTCAACTGAAAATAGTCCTGGAAGCTGGGTATCTTGTTGTAAATCCAATGACTTATATCAGGACTATTGGCTTGGACCAAAAGGAAGTACAGAGAAAGAGTGAGGGCAGTGTAGGCAGATAGTATCAATAACTATTCTGTGAACAGGGCCTCCGATCTTTTCCTCTTCCAGTCTTTACAAAATTAACTTCTCCCTTCCCTCTAGCCCTTTGCTCAGATTGGTTTGCCTTTCTATTTTATTATCATCAGCAAATAGTAACAGAGTATGCAATGTGTGATATTTGCAGAAGGAATTAATGAAATATAAAATGTAATCTTTGACTTTTATATAATTTAATTCTTTCATTCATTCCACAAACTATTATTGAGAACATACACTGTACTAAAATACAAAAGTGAATAAAACATTACTTCTTGCCTTAAAGAACCCACACTTTATTTGGTAAGACAGGATCAATACACAGGAAAAAAAATGTCAAAAAACAAGGATATAGGATGAGTTAGATGATGGGATTCAAATTCACGAGCTCTGCATGTTCACAGACATTACCCTTCCCAGAACTCCAAAGAGAATCACATGCTTGTGACCCCCACCCCCCATCCCTCCTTCCCGTGCAGAAAGGAAGAAAGAAAGCCTCGTGGGCTGGGGGAAGAAGGGCAGCTTTCTGGGGAGGGGCCAAGGACCATGCTGCTGGAGCAGCTTTGGAATAGGGAAGGCAATTGATGAACGAGGTTTTTAATAAATATTACTACAAACTATGCATTGGGAGACCTTTTCATGCCCTTTGAGAAATGTGAGTAAAGAATAAAATTCCTTTTTAATTACTTTGGGCAGTTGAAATTTTCCTTCATGAAATCAGCCCCACTCTGAGACAGAGCCTTCTGGTTGCAAGTAGTGTGGATAATGCTGAACCAGTATTGTGGAAGACTTCACTGTGGAGATGAACTGGAGCTTGACTTCCGAGGCTGGGTGGAGCAGACAGGCAGACAGAGGGTAAAGGGAAGGCATCACATGGTGGAGGGTGGGGGCATGGTGTGTAGAAACAATAGTGAACGTGCTGAGGAGGAAAAGCTGAGTGCATCTCCAGAGATCAGTGGAGAAGCCCAGGTAAGGGAGAGTTTAGGGGTAACAACCCAGCCCATCAGCTTCTATGGAAGCCCTCTTGCATCCTCAAAGACTTTCTCCTGGATTTCCTATAATTTATTGTCTACAGACAATCAGAGTCAGTCCAGGGCATGCAGTGGGGGTGTGCCCCTATGTTCCTGATAGTGTTATCCCTTCTGACCGAAATCCTACTGCTCTCTCTCTCTAAATTTCTCCATCTGTGGTTCTGGCTGTAAGAGTGCTTGTACCCTGTTTTCACTCATATGAGGCTTTGGGTCTCACATCTTGGGCTATTTCCTAGATGGCAAAGACAGGATTACAGTCACACAAATGAATAAAATATTTATAATGGACCTGAGAGGCTAGTTTAATCACACACATCTCTTTTCTCTTGTGTATTAATTAGTCCTGATAAATCCCCCTAACTCTTTTTTCCCCCTGCTGCATCCAAATTGCTCAGAAAGGCATGTTTGTGGAAGACAGGCGGAGGGGGTGATTCAGGGGCATCTTCAAAGAATAAGCCCTAAATATTTCAGATGGAGCAATGAGTGTAGCAGATCCATCATCAGAGAATACAATTTTGTTGACTTCATGAGAAACATCCATTTTTATGGACTTGAAAACTGCCCTGAACTCACTGTGGTCTCTTGGACCACCTCTGTTATGACACAAATCCAGCAGGATGGGTCATGCTGGAATCCATCAAAATGAAACTCTATGCTCTACCATCAGTACCTACTAAGTCATAACCAAATTGTCTGGATATTTTATGCTAGAGGATGAGGAAAAAATGGGAAGAGGTGTCAGGAATTATGACCTCCTTTCAAAGCACTGGCAACTCCAATAAATCCTTTTCTGTAGTTAGACAGTGAGTTTTACCCTGAAGGTGAAGAAAACCAACACGAGCACCATCTGTCCACCACTGGGATGGGTTACTGCTGATGGATGAATCCTAGAGAACTTTTCCTCTGTCTGTTCTTCTCATTTACCTTCCCCAAATTCCCTGTATTTTCCAGAGTAGCTTCTGATTTGGTTTTCTTACTCTTATTCAGCTTTTCTATAATGAATAAGATTTAACAATATTCAAAACGCAACATAATTTCTGACATCCGTTTCCAAGGGGGGCGGGAAAAGAACCTGATTTAGGAGGCAAAGTCTTAGTCTGTTTGGGCTGCTATAACAAAATAGTACAGACTGGATAGCTTATAAACAATAGAAATTTGTTTCTCCCAGTTGTGGGGGCTGGGAAGTCCAAGATCAAGGTACCAGGGTGGCCTCATGTGGTAAAGGCTCTCCTCACCGTGGTGGCTCCTCACTGTGTCCTCACACGGTGGAAGGGACTGGGGATTTCTCTGGAGTCTCTACTAAGGCACTAATCCCATTGAGGAGCAGTCCACCTTTGTGACTTAAGAACCTCCCAAAGGCCCATCTCAATATCATCATCTTTGGGGGTTAGGATTTCAACATGAATTTTGGCGGGGTACAATCATTCACTGTAAAAGGCAAATAATAGTGGTGGGAAGACCTTGAGGGAGATAGTAACATAATCCCTAACTTCAGGGTTCTCCAAGTATAGTGAAAGAGATCTGGGGGTCTGGGAAAGTGCAGTGTGCATGAAATAGGACATCTGTTTCAGTATATGTGCAGGCGCATGACAGGAGACGCAGCAGAAGAGAGAAGCAGGGGTCAGAGCTCCGAGGACATTTTATGCCAGCGAATCTCAAGCTAGGCTGCTCATGAAAATCTCCCGAGGAGATTTTAAGAAATACCATCATCAAGTCCTATTTCAGACTGATGTATTTTTAATAATTTATGTCTTAGAGTGAATTAATTCAATTAGATTGCTTTCCCTCTAAACTTTAGTTGAGACCACTGAATAAATAGAAGTTTTGTTTGGGGGAGTTAATTAACCTTGAAGCATGGATTAATTAATTAATTATGCAACCATTTGTGGGTTGTTTTTCTAGGCACTGTGCGAGAATGGGGCGATAGGGAAGTCTTTGCCCCATACTTTGAAAAGCTTACCCACCAGTAGAGAAGATATGTAAATAAACATATTTTGCAATACTGCTCTTGTCTCAAAAAAAAAGTTTTCTAGGGGCGCCTGGGTGGCACAGCGGTTAAGCGTCTGCCTTCGGCTCAGGGCGTGATCCCGGCGTTATGGGATCGAGCCCCACATCAGGCTCCTCCGCTAGGAGCCTGCTTCTTCCCCTCCCACTCCCCCTGCTTGTGTTCCCTCTCTCGCTGGCTGTCTCTATCTCTGTCAAGTAAATAAATAAAATCTTTAAAAAAAAAAAAAGTTTTCTAGTTAGAGGGATTCCTGGTTCCTTTCAGCATATTGTGCTTTGGCCTGGAGATATTCTGGGAGGGTGTCTTTTTGTTTTTGTTTTTAGTGGTTTCTCCTGATGTGGGCTTGGCTTGTCAGGTGCATTTAAAGGGCTGAAGTAGAAGGGACACATGTGTAACATTGTTTCTTTGGAAAAGTGCGTTCTGTACTAGGAAAGGAGATAAGGTGGAAACCAAAGGCATTTAGATTCATATAAAAATGGGGGCATTATTGATGTTTTTCTTTTGCTTCATCAAGTAAATGGAATGACAAGGTACCGACGTGATATGATTACTTGAATTTTCTGCGTATAGGCAGGGAAAGGAAAACTCTTATTATTTCATTTACCATTGGAAATATTTCAAGAATATGTTCATCTGCTTTTCTGCCTTGGTGATAGAGTATAGTGGGTATAATGGAATATTTGTTTTCCTGAACTTCAATAGCCTTGCATTTTGATGTTTTAATCACATATCTCCTTGCGTTATTTAATAATTCTATCACTATGAATCTTACCTCCTTGTTATGGTCTGAATATTTGTGTCCTCCCCAGATTCATGTTGAAATCCTAACCCGCAAAGGGGATGGTGTTAGTAAGTGTGGGCTTTGATGGTGATTAGGTCTAAGGGGGAGGCCTCATGAA
Source organism: Ailuropoda melanoleuca (assembly GCF_002007445.2). Taxonomy (NCBI): domain Eukaryota; kingdom Metazoa; phylum Chordata; class Mammalia; order Carnivora; family Ursidae; genus Ailuropoda; species Ailuropoda melanoleuca. The sequence goes on from NC_048221.1 coordinate 126,757,033, forward strand.
TGGGATTAGTGCTTTTAGGAAAGGGGTCCCACAGAGCTCCCAGCCCCTTTCACCATGTGGGATGCAGTGAGAAGTCTGGGACTCCGAACAAGACCCCCGCCTGACCATGGTGGCATCATGATCCTGGGCTTCCAGCCTCCAGAGCCATGAGAAATAAATTTCTGCTGTTGATAAGCCACCCGGTCTGTGGTATTTTGTTACAGCAGCCTGAACAGACTCAGACAGCTGCTTTAGTGTCCTGACAAGTAAGGTGCCATGCATGCTTGTCTGGTAAGGGATGGTGATCAATGAAAGAGGGTAAATGCATTAACATTAAGAATAGACATGCCAGCACATGCAAAATAGAAGTTCCTTGTCAAGGCATGGGGCAAACCTGTTAAAAGTAAATTTATTAACTGATCAAATGTGTGTTTTTTTCCCATTTGAATCCTAGTCTCTGAAGTCTGAAGAGAAAGGAGCACCTGAGGGCTCCTTAATTCGATGGATGCGTATTGGTGACCTTCGGAGACCAGTCATCCTGCAGGTATGACCCACCTCGAGGCCCCACTTCCTATCTGGGCAGAGGCTCCCCTGCTCCAGCTTCCTCTCTGCCTGATGAGCGCCCATGCTGGCAATGGTTGGATTTAGCAGCTAAGTCTAAACTTGGGAATGTGTAGAGAGGAAGATTTCCTGTGAAAGAAGTGTTTTTTAATGTAAACTCAGTATTTTAGTTAAGCATTCTTTTTCTGCACAAGGGAGACAGGACTCATGTAACTGACATCCACAAGTGTAATGATTGTATAACTAATCCATGCCAGAGGCCACATTGTGCAGGGCATAGGAAGTATAAGCTGTGTGTGGACCTGCACACACACTCCGTACGTGCACATTTTCTCTCTAGGATGAGCATAGGTGAGTTATCTTTGGGGCATAGACAAGAGTCACACTGTGGTCTGGCCTTCGCTGATGTGTTTGTCTTTCCTTGAAAGAAGACTTTAGTTTTTCAGTTTAGTTTTGTTTATTTGTGATGTTGTGTTCAAACTTTGCCTGTGTGCCTTGAGGCTGAAAGGCCATGGAAAGTGTGTGTGTCTAACTAAATCTGAAAGCACAATCACATCAATTCAGACATGGACACCTAGGGACCATCTTTTACTCCAAGAAACAGCTTAGGTTGGAAAAGAAAGCTCTTTCCAACCTTGAAAGGATGAAAAAGAAAAAAAAATGTTTAGAAGTGAAAATTCATAAAACAAAATCTTTTATCCAAAAACATAACAAAATTTCCAGGAGGATATTATGAGCAAATTGACTTTTGCAGTAGTTTCATTTCAAATGATTGTGTGTCCCTTACAAAGTTGCCTCCTTGTTTTAGTTTTTGTTAAATCAAGAATATGGTTTATCTCTGTATGATTTCAGTGATATTGATTGAAACTTTCAATTGTGTTGAATGACAGTGTGTTGTGGCAAAAGGAGAGAGGGCGTCAAGAAAATCTGTTGGTAACACTCAGAAAGGTTAGCTCTTCTTTCTCAACAACAGTGCTTAAAGAACAACCTTCCAAATTCATAATAATAAAAAAAGATGAGTTCTCTCCTAAACTATTTCAAATGGTTTATAGTTTATGAGAATACAGATTACTCTGCAAAGGGATTGTCTAGTGATTGGAGTTCACAGAAGGAAAAGCTAAAATATAAAGAAAAATAGGTTTGGGGTTTCATAATGTAGGAAATATGGGAAAGATTAAATCCAGTTTTTGAGAGGTCAAGCAAATCACTGTAATTAGCATACAAAAGCAACGAGTGATAAAATATCTTATGTTTTACGGGTTTGGTACAATGCCCAGCCAACCAAATGTGCTTAATAAATTTTAAATGGTATCAACAATATTCCCTGTTGCTGATAGAGAGTTCAAGTCACCACTTTGGAAGGCTTTATTAACCCTTTAGGTATGGTTACTTGATTAAGTGAAGAGGGGAGAGGGTTCACCGGAAAACAGCGGGGGTGGAAATGATGCTTCTCCCCACCATGAACAGATGTCTTGAGTCTCACTGAGATAATCGATTCTAATATTATTAAGCACAAGCCTAATAAATCTGCCCTTGTATTTTTCTGATACAAATACAATATACCTACCACTGCTCAATATCTTTCATATGTGAGGTAATAAAACTGATCCAATATGAAATCTTGTACTTTACATGTAAATTGGATTGCTATGGGCCATTAGACTCTTTACATAAACAATATATTTTGTTTAAAAGAAAACTGCTCAGTTTCACGTTCTAAAAGTTCATAATGTGCAAAACCACATTAGCAGAGTGAATGGTGTCGGGAAGGACTCTGGCGTGGCCAACAGAGGCATAAAGGAGAATGGGGACTTCACTTCCAGTAAAGGCACTTTTCTCTCATGGGTGGTTTTAACAAGATGGCTGCCAACAGGTGAAAGCTCACTGGTGTCAGGTGTAATTAAAAACCTTAATTCCAGAATCATTCTCTAAAGCATTCACAGTGCACCATGCTCAGGGGCTGAGGTGGAGAAGCCTAACCAAGGCAGCAAATTATTTGCCTCTCCAAGAAGACAGCCATTGCTGCACAGAAAGGTGATGACATTTTGAGGCCAAGGCTGGCAATATAATATGATGTCACAGTATCCATTTTTGATATTAGATAATGGCCTTCATTCTGATAGGTCAGTATCTCATTCCTTGGCTTATTTATTTCCATTATGTAAAAATCTGCAAACCAGAACTCACAGACAAACCTTACCCAAGTGTACTGCAATATTTGCATCTTGGCCTCCTTTGCAACACTGATCCTTGCGCTCTGCCACAGCTGTCAGAGTAATGGCTTTTTTCCCTTTTTATCTGGGTTGGCTTTATTCCCAGATTCCAAATGAAAGAGACAGCATTTTACTTGACCACCCCATTCCAACCGTTAAATACTGTGCCTTCAGGCTCTGATGCTCTAATGGTCGATTAAAGTTGATAACAGTCTGTCCAATTTCCATTTTTTAACATTCAGCCTGCTGAAATTGTAATATTGTGAAAATCTGAAGTTCTACAGGACCTGCCTGAGAATCTGTCTGGATGTCAACATATAAACAAGGGGGCAAAAGTGTTGCCAACAGGCCTCAGCATTTGCAGAATTTGGGTTAGCTATGTAGCCTGGCCAGTTTGTATAGGGTAGGAGTGGACAATAGATCAACTAGTCTATCAAACAGGATATAGAGTACAGCCACTCATGGGGTAGTTTATGGCTTCAGAAAGCAAACATCCTCAAAAATTCTTTAAGCCACCGAACAGCATATACCTTCGTTTCCTGCCTGCCTCACCCAGTGCTCTGCCCTTCTTGGTCTTATTAAAAGCCTTCCTTAACTTGTTTGGCAGGCACATAACTCATAGTTCCTGGACTTTGTTGTTAGGGCTGAAGGGTCACAAAGGTACAAATCTAATTGAAGTATTTTCAGAAATCTGATTTCTCAGGGGATCAGAATAAAATAGTTTGAAATAATTTCTTTTTCAAACGAACATTGGTCTTTCTTGAGCCTTAGAAAAACAGAACTAAAACCAGCAATTCTGAGATGTATTTGTAGATCAGTAGAATTTTGGGATAAGTGGTTTGATACCAGTCTTCTAAGTGATGGGAAAAGAAATAATGGTACCATGAGATATACTCCCTGTGTATTTAATATGCAGACTCTATTCATTTCCTTTCATCGGACTAGTCAGCTTGCCTTTCTTAGCCATGCTTGGATTCTTTTCTGAACATGAACCATCACCCAGAGTTCTCATCTTTGGTAGGCTGGTCTCATTTTTTCCCATCAAATACTCAGCTCTAGGATGCTTTTTTCATGTTGGGGAAGTAATTGCCCATTTTCTGAGTCTTTGCTGCAAAAGTAAGTGCCGATGAGTCCTTCAGACTCTGAGAAATTTATCACTGTTGATAAATATGACATTTCTGAGAATGTGGTTTCAATCTCCTTTTTCCTAGGCAGGTTGAAATGAAGACTGGAGAACTTGAAGGGTCAAATATTTAGTTCTCCATGTTATCACCACATCGTAGAGCCTATGCTTACTTTTTCAGACAAATAATCTTTTTGTCTAAAAATATGGATATTATTGCTTATAAAAGGATTCACTCTAACCCCATTCAACAATTTGAACACTGACTCTTGTCCGCTATCTCTGTCATGAGGGGTGGGGTGGGTCTTCTCTTCAAGGAAAGGGAATAGTCATAGTTTTCTCATATACAACAACGTAAAAGAAGAACATGTAGAAATTTAACATAAAAAATTGATGTGACTCCAGATTTTTTTTCTCCTGTTTTTGGGCGTGGTGGCATAGAGTCTGCCCCATAGCACATATGCAATGATGACATTTATCTTTATTCTTTTTCTTCATATTACTGAGGATGTGGGTGCTTAATGTTTATTGCTGAAATGCGTTTGAATTCTGGGAAGCCCATATTTCAGACAATGTGTGTGAATTAAAGGGGAGAGAAATGCTCCATCTTCCAGGACTGTCTTCATTTCCCAGAATTAGCTATTGATGTTTGCCTGGTAGAAGCTTTTGGTCACAAACTTTCTGCCTCAAAAATCCATTTCTATTTACATGTTTGCCCCCGTCTCATCAATTTACTTCTGCCTTTCCTGAAACCCATGAAAAATCCTTGCATGTTAGATGATGATGATAATGATGATGGGGGAGGAAGTGGGGGGAGGAGGGGGAGGATGGCAGCAACAAACACATCACATATTATCCGGTGCTAAATAGTTTTCCAAGTGCTTTACAAGGGTTAACTTATTTAATCCTTATAACAAGGTTGCAGGGTAAGTACTATTATCCTCCTCATTAAACATGGAAGAGCTGAGGAATGGATTGGTTACTTAACTTACCCAAAGTCACATAGCTAATAAGTGGTCAGGTGAGAGTTGAACCCAGGAAGTAGGACTCGAGAGTCTTCTGCTTAATTTATCCTGTGGGTGGATATATTCGTTTGCTTAGGTTGCAGGAACAAAGTATACAGCCTGGGTTGCTTAAACAACAGAAAGTAATTTTTTAGGCAAGAGTTCCAAGATCAAGATGAGAGCAGGTTTGGTTTCTTCGAGGCCTCTGCTCTTAGCTTGTGGACTGCTACCTTCTTGCCGTGTCCTCACAGGGTTTTTCCTCTATGCATGCATATCCCTGGTATCTCATTGTCTGTCCAAATTTCCTTCTCTTATAATAATACCAGTCAGATTGGATTAAGACCTACCCCAATGGTCTCTTCATTTTAGCTTAATTACCTCTTTAGAGCCCCTATCTCCAATTCAGGTCGTAACAGTGAACTTCTGAAGATCTCCTGTGTCCCCGGTCTTTGAGTCTTCTGTGTTGCTTTGTCATTGGGTATCTCTTTTCCTCCCTCTCTACCTGAGATTCTACTCTGCTTGCATGCCCAGACCCTCTGTCCAAAGAGGCACATACCCTGCAGACTTTGTCCCACCTGAAAACTTACCAAGTCTCAATTAAGAATCCATTTCCATTGTCTGTGATGTCTGGAACGAGGTGTTGCCTAGACCCTGCTGTTGACATTACTGAGGGATCCTTGGATATTCTGCGTGCCTCTGAGTTGTAACATTTCCTCAGTTTCTGTTGGGCATGCTCAGTTGTGAGGTCTTAATTCTTCATTTTGTGATTATCCCTCCACATTCCTTGTAGTATGTGAGCCCTGGCTTCAGTATTAACTTTGTGTTCTGCTACTTTAAAAAGTTCAAAATCCCACGGTCTACATTCGTCTCTGAAGTGTCTTCCAAAGCTCTTCAAGGTGGTGCTTGATAATGCAAAGTGAGTGGGAAAGAACATTACAATAGGAGGTTGGAAGAAAATAGAAAATAATTAGAATAATAATTGAAAGAAAGCAAAAAAAAGTCTGTTATACATACAATGTGTTTTATGGATTGTATAATTTATAGGAAAGTGCTTGAAAAGACTTCAGTGCTCTCCAGTGGGAGGTGGCATTGTTATTATAATTGTTGTATTTGTTTTATTATTCTTACCTCATGACTCTGGCTTCTGTCAAAGTTGAACCTAGAAATGAATCAGTAGGTGGATTGGAAATCTGGAAGGCTGGGGTGCTGTTGAACAACTGTGAATGGGGAAGCTGTCTTCTTGGGGCGCCTGCCTGTCCAGTGAGCATCCTGAAGATCAAGGGAACATTCAGTCCAGCTTTCTAGAGGAGCAATTGGTTGTTGAAGTAAAAGGCCTGTCTGTGCTGTAAATAGGAAAGGGGAAGGGCCAATTCCCAAATCAAGGCCATGCAAGATTAGTTCAAACTGCAGGGAAAGAATACAGGCCACCAAAACACAGAATAATTCCAACCTGGCAAAGGAGTTAGAATCAGAAACACTCTTGCAAATATAGCAGAGAAAGAGGCGAGGCTGGAGAAAAAATAGGCCAAGTAATAAGTGCGAAAGGGGATTGAAGCTAGTAATGACTCAAAAACGGCTGAGCTGCCAAACCTATTTAAAAATCCTCTTAAAAACAGAAGCAGAGAAGAAAAGGAACATGGACACAAGTGGCACAGGGATGACCTTGAAGAATAATTAAACCAAAACCAAGTGAGGGGCTATTTTGCATCTCAGAACATGGAAAAACCAGTGTGAGATGGCAGGATTCCGAAGGCATTAAGGGAGCCTGTGCTCTTAAGCTAATTAGTTCACACACTTACAGTTATTTTGGGGAAAAGTAATAGGGGTCTGAAGATGCTAAGAAGAGAAGGGAATATAAAAGGTGGTTTCAATCTTAAACCAAGACAGAAGCCTTATGGAAATGCAGTTCAGTACAGCTGATGTCAACATGCAATGGGGGCTGTGAAGGAGGGACCCCAGCATCCAGAGGGTAATGGGATCATTGGCAAGAACCATGATTGATTTTTTTCAAGAACAAAGCAGGCCCAACAATTGATTTTTTTTTCTTGCACATAGGAATTGGCTGAATTTTAAAAGATAGCATAAATCTTTGAACTTTACTCATATGTTTGGCACCAGCGTTCACATCATTTATTTCAAACCTGGGGTAGGTTGGTTGTGTGGGTCCTTGCCACATAGATTGAGAGTGGCTAGAAGACCAAGGCAAAGGAGGGGGCAGATGGCAGTTTATCCAGCTCAGAGTTGGGTGGGGAGTAAATCATTCAAGTTAATGAAGCCTTCAGGTGATTCTCAATTGGAGGATTCTCATAATTCCCTCAGAATGTGAAGTCTTGCACAATGAGATTTGAAAATTGTGAGATGAGGTTTGGCTGAGGGCAAAACTGGATATAGTCTTAGTAATATAACTCAGTTTGAAAAGATTCTTGCCTTGGATGCATGACCAGACTATATGAATTCTCATGTTCCTTACATTTTTGGTATTTTATAATTCTAAGAATAGTGGTATTTTTTGAACAGTGGGAAAAAGCAGGCACGAAGACAACCAGAGGTTAAGTTGGAATCCCAAGGAAAGAGAGTTATCCCAGGGTAGTAGTGAGGGTCACAGACCCTTTGATATTCTTCTTTCTTCATCCATGCTTTGCTTCATTCTAACATTGAATATGCTGTTTCTGTTGCCCCAGCCATCTCCAAACCTTGTGCTTTTCAGCCCATAACCTATAATTCATCTGATTTCCTGAGTACCCCTATTGTTATTCCTAATTTGAGCCTGAGTATATTTTAGGTAGAATCTGTACTGTGAAAATGCAGAGTGGGCAAAATATTAAGAATATAGAGATCAAGAGGAATACATAATCTAGTACTTTTATGGTTTAATTCAGAAATCCTTGTGGGCAAAGATATATAAGTTGTATGATTCTGTATGGATAGAATGAAAAAGCAGTCAGCTTTGATAAAATGAAGGACAGGTTAATAGACCACAGAGAAGATCTTGGCTCATGATCCTCTTGAAAGCCCTCTCTTTATATGATTTAATTGCTCTTGAAGCCTCTAGTGCAGGCTCTTTTCCATTTTATAGATGAGGCTATTGAAACACAAGTCAAGGGACTTCCAGTTTTAGCTTCTACATGTAAAGAGCTTGAAAGTGATCACTCCCATCCTCACAACAAGAAAAAAGCTGAAAAAACTGGATATCGATGACTTTTCTTGGACCATTAGAGAATGATGTTGTAGAGCAACCATCACTTCGGAATCTGGAGAGACAGGTGAATATAGAAAAATCACACTGAAATATGCTTACCTGGGACAAAAGTAAAATAAAATTCTTCATATTTCTTATCCTTAATTGATCTAAAAGATAGCTGTTGAAGCAATAGTAGTAATAATTTATTTGTGTAACTATGTGATTGTATGATTTGGCTTATGGGTAAGTGAAATGAGTAACAACATTCTCATAGGGACAGAGAGGAGTATTTATGATATTATAAGGCACTTTTACTAAATGAGAAGCAGTATAACTGCTATTTGAAGGTGGGCCTAGATTAATTAAAAATGTGTATTTCAAATTCTAGGACAAAAATTAATTTTTTTAAAGGAAATAGTTTATATGCAAAGAGAGGAAAGAAAATGGATTCATGTAAAATGCTCAGTTAAAGCCAGAGAAAACACAGAAAAGGTGTGAAAAAGAAACAAGTGCAATGAATAGAAACACATACAAATATAATAGATATTAATCAAACTATATCAATAATTACTTTAGTGTAAATGGTCTTATTATACTAATTAAAAGACAGATATTGGCAGATAGAAATTGTCAAAGTGAGTGAAAAAATAAGACCCCACATATTTTGTCTACAAGAGAGCCAGTTTAAATGCAGTGACTCAGGTATGTTAAAAATAAAGGGATGGAGAAAGATATGACATACTAACATTAATCAAGAGCTAGCTGGAGTAACTCTATTAATTTCAGATAAGGCAGACTTCAGAACAAGGAAAATTATTAGCAAAAAAGAGGCACATTATATAATGATAAAGGGGTCAATTCTTCAAGAAGATGTAACAATCCTTAATGTATATGTAACTAACCAAAGAGTGCCAAAATACATGAGGCAAAAATGACAGAACTTCAAGAAGAAATGGAAAAATCCATTGCTATAGTTGGAGACTTTAATACTTCTCTTTCAGTAATTGATAGATAAAGCAGGCTGAAAATCAGTTAGGCTATAATCAACTTGAACAGCACTATCAATCAACTTGATCTAATTGACATTTATAAAATATTCCATGCCATGATAGAATACATATTTTTCTCAAGCTTGCATGGATCATTCACCAAAATAGATTACTTTCTGAGACATAAAATACATCTTAACAAATTTAAAATAATAGAAATCATACTAAGTATGTTCTCAGACTGTAATAAATTAAATTGGAAATCAATAACAGATAACTGGAAAATACTCAAATATTTGGAAATTAAGCAAAAACACTTCTAAATAACACACAGATGAAAGAAAAAAGTCTCAAGGGAAATTACAAATTCTTTTGAAATGAAATGAAAATGAAAATAAAATTGAGCGGGGCGCCTGGGTGGCACAGCGGTTGGGCGTCTGCCTTCGGCTCAGGGCGTGATCCCGGCGTTGTGGGATCGAGCCCCACATCAGGCTCCTCTGCTATGAGCCTGCTTCTTCCTCTCCCACTCCCCCTGCTTGTGTTCCCTCTCTCGCTGGCTGTCTCTATCTCTGTCAAATAAATGAATAAAATCTTTAAAAAAAAAAAAAAAAAAAAAAAAAAAAAAGAAAGGAAAATTGAGCAAAATTTGTAGGATGCAGTGAAGGCAGTCCTTAGAGGGAAATGTATAGCTTTAAACGCATAGATTAGAAAATAAGAAAGATCTTCAATCAATAATCTAAGCTCCCACCTTAGGAAACTAGAGAAAAAAAGAGCAATTTAAACCGAAAACAAGCACAAAAAAGAAATAGTGAAAATTAGAGCAAATGTCCATGAAATTGAAAACAGGAAAACAATAGAGAAAAATGAGTGAATCAAAAATGAACCACAAGAAACTATGGACTCTGGGAAACAAACTGAGGGTTTCAGAGGGGAGGTGGCGGCGGATTGGACTAGGCCAGTGATGGGTATTAAGGAGGGCACGTATTGCATGGAGCACTGGGTGTTATAGGCAAACAATGAATCATGGAACACTACATCAAAAACTAATGATGTACTGTATGGTTACTAACATAACATAATAAAAAATTTTAAAAAAATTGGTTCTTTGAAAATATTAATAAATTAATTAATATCTAGTCAGGCTAACCAGGAAAAAGAGAAGACACAAAATTTCCAAAATCAGAAATAAAAGAGAGGTTATCACTACTGAGTTCATGGACATTAAAAGGATGATAAAAGCATGCCATGTGTAACTCTATGCTCACAGCATTGATAATTTAGATTTAATAGTTAAATTCCTTGAAAGGTGCAAACTGCTAAACACAAGGATAAATAGATTATATGAATAGCCTTATGTCTCTTAAAAGAAATTAAATCAATAATTAATAACCTTTCCAAAAAAAGTCCAGTTTCAGTTCCAGATGGTTTCACTGGTAGATTGTGCCATACATTTAAGGAAGAAATTATACTACTTTTCTTTTCTTTTTTTTTTTTAAAGATTTTTATTTATTTATTTGACAGAGATAGAGACAGCCAGCGAGAGAGGGAACATAAGCAGGGGGAGAGGGAGAGGAAGAAGCAGGCTCATAGCAGAAGAGCCTGATGTGGGGCTCGATCCCACAACGCCAGGATCACGCCCTGAGCCGAAGGCAGACGCTTAACCGCTGTGCCACCCAGGCGCCCCTACTACTTTTCAACAATCTCTTCCAGAAAAATAGAAACAGAAAGAACTCTTCTTGACTAATTTTATGATGCCAGCATTAATCTAATAACAAAACCAGATAAAAATATTATAAGAAAGGAAAGTTGCATTAACATAGAAACAAAAGTCCTCAATAAAATATTAGTTAATTGAATCAACATTATATAAAAATAGTTATACACCACAAGCAAATAGTATTTATTTCAGTTATGCAAGGCTAAGTCAACATTAGAAAATCAGTCAGTGTAATCCATCACATTAACCGGTAAAGAAGAAAATCATATGATACTGGGATGCCTGCCTGGGTGGGTCAGTCAGTTAAGCATCTGCCTTTGGCTCAGGTCATAATCCCAGGGTCCTGAGATTGAGTCCCACATGGGGCTCCTTGTTCAGTGAGGAGCCTGCTTCTCCCTCTGTCCTGCCACTCACCCTGCTTGTGCTCTCTCTCTCTCTGACAGATAAATAAAATCTTAAAAAAAAAATAAAATCATATGATGCTACCAACTGGTACAGAAAAAGAATTTGACAGGGACGCCTGGGTGGCACAGCGGTTAAGCGTCTGCCTTTGGTTCAGGGCGTGATCCTGGCGTTATGGGATCGAGCCCCACATCAGGCTCTTCCGCTATGAGCCTGCTTCTTCCTCTCCCACTCCCCCTGCTTGTGTTCCCTCTCTCACTGGCTGTCTCTATCTATGTCGAATAAATAAATAAAATCTTTAAAAAAAAAAAGAATTTGACAAAGTCCAACACCAGTTCATGATAAGAACTCTCAACAAACTGGAATTAGAGGGGAATTTCCTCAATTTGATGAAGAATATTTATGAAAAACCTACAATTAACATTATATTTAATGTTGAGAAAAATTTCCCCTAAGAGCAGAACAAGTCTAGGATGGTATTTCTCACCTCTCCTATTCAACGTTATATGGAGTCTCTACTAATGCCATAAGACAAGGAAAGGAGATAAAGTTATAAAGATGGGACATGAAGAAATAAAACTGTCTTTTTTTACAGATGACATGGTTGTCTATGTAGAAGTCTCAAAGAATTAAAAAACAAAGCCTCTGTTTTCAGATCCTCAAACTAAAAAAGAACTTTGGCTTGAAGGACTGGATTTTGGTATCTTCTTAGTAAGAGCAATTTAAAAAAATTAGCCCAATTGATTAATTGTCTAACTTGTTTATCTTTGGTTTTAGAAGGCAATGCATGCTCAGGGTGATAAATTCATGTGGTATAAAAGATTAGGAAAAGTAAGTTTTTCTTTATTTCAAGAAGCAATTACAGTTATCAGTTTATGGTCTGATTTTCCAGAAATGCTCTAATCATACACTATTTTGTGGAATGTGGATCAGAGCTTTTAGCTCAAGATGTAAAGGAGAATGTTGACTGTTCCATTTGTGAAATCTTCATAAACCATACATTTTTGGAAACTTTTTCTTTCTAGTTTGCATTGTTTTAATTTTTTATGATGAATAGTTACTGATATCATAGTTAACTAATAGATGGAAATTTTTTGTTAACATAAAATTTCCAGCTTCTACTCCCTTCCATTCCTTTTGGGCAAATAATTCAAGAATGGGGTCAGAGTTGGTGAAATATTTTCTGTTCTTTTTGAGCGTGCATCAAGTGTGAGTATGTATGTAGAATTTGGAGAGGAGAAAAGATCTAAAAAAGATGAAAGCAGGAGAGAAGAAAAGACTTCACCTTCTTGTGTGTCTCTAAGTCCTCCAGGACTGCTTAGGAGTGTGCAAAGGGGTGTTTCAAGGTCGTAAGATCTTTCGTGTGGACATCACTATTTGGGAAATGCTTTAGAAGCAGCAGTAAAAGCCTTAAGCTGAAGCAGGCCTTTAAATCCTGGGACTGTGGTTTAGAGGTATGAACCTATGCAATTTTCCAGGGTCTGACTGTGGATAGGGAAGCTCTGTATCTTTAAAAAGATCTCTCTGCCTCCCCATTTTGAATCTCTTAATCTTGTTTGTTAGCAAAGTCAGTGTGAAGTGAGAAGGGAAATGTGCACCAGCACATTTGTGCACTCATTATCATCATCATCATCAATACCTGGCCCTGATTAAAACCAATTGTCTTCTTCCCTTCCACATTTTGAATTTCTTGCAAATAATCACAGACATATCATAGTTTGGAAAGAAAATCGCATGCCATTTTAATGAACTTAAAAAAATTGATCCAATAAGCAGGAGTTTAATATGCAGGAATGAACACTTTGATGACACTGGTGCATAGCAGTTGTTTTGACCAATATCATATATGAAGACTTTCTTCTGGGGGTTCCATGTGCTCTGAGATTAGAGCTAACAGGAATCTTCTCTCTGAGTCATAGCATAGGCATTAGAGTGGGGCCCTTGTGTACAGTGCCCTGTGGTGAGGTTAGGGCTGAAACTAGGATTTGGAGAAGGAAAGGAGAGCATGAGGAATTGGAGAAGAAGAGTTTAAATTTTAGGAAAGGAGGCAGAACATTTGAATAACCTTAAAAGCATTATTTTAGAAAAAATCAAATAATGCATAATATCAGGGAGTGCCTCAAATGGTGCAGGAACCTGTGTGAGTGTAGACAGAAATAATGGGATGTGGTTGGAAAATACCACACTTGCGCAGGGCGTCCAGGAGAACCTTTCAACTGTGATTGACAGACTGTCTCCAATTCACCATCTGGGGGTTTCATGTAGCAAGGTCACATTCCCAAATGCTTTGCTTTTCGAGTCCAGCCATATGAGGCCACTAGCTTTGCTCAGAATTTACTGGATGCCCTGTCTCAGATCCTTTGGCTTAGTGACATTTCCCTGTAATGTGGCATGCGATGTCTGTATATTCATGTGCAGCCCACTGACATGAACTCCAAGGGGACTCTGGTGGTTCTGGTGTTTACCCCTTAATGACTTGAAAAACAGCATGTCTCTCTTTCTGGACAATACTGGTTCTCGTCTTTCCAGTGCTCTTGTCTTGGTGAAGATGATACAGTTGTTATTTTTGGTTCTCATCATTTCTCAGTGGAGTCATTGTTGTGTTTTTGATGCCCTGTGAAGAACACCTTGGATTGCTCTGAGGTCAGTTGTCCATCAAATCTGCAGATGTATGCAGGGCAAGCTGGGTGGGTCAGATGCTTCCAATCACCAAATAAATCACCTGGAAACCTTATTAGGAACTTTCCGGTGACAGGCTCAAATATATTTACTTGACATTACTAGGTTCTTTTCACTTTAGCTTGCTCATCTCGGAAAGTAGGAGGGTGATGCTGGGTGCTGCCAGCTGTCGTATGTTCTGGGGAGCACATGGTCATGGAAGTGTTAATTTGTTATTGATGCACTTGAATACTGTCTGTTTAGAGTGATGAGGAAGCTTGATGGTATCTAAACCATGCTGCAGCTTCCAAGTTGGAAGCAGCTTCTTTCCCCCTAAAACGTGAGGCAAAAACCCACTGTTCATCCAGTTCCTGCTCTGTGCCAGGCACAACGCGTTACCAGGCGTTAGTCCTCCCCTCTAACTCATTTCTTTAACTCTCACATTAAATGAGGTCCTATCTCATAGATGAGGAGATTGATGTGGTGCTTAAAAAATGCTTGCACAGTTAACTCATCCAGTGTCCCCCCCGCCCATCAGATTGTGTCAGAACAGGGCAACACCATGCTGACTTCACTTTGTCACTTGTTGGAAGCCCTCATGTGGGGGAGATTCATCTCAAAGAACTCAACTCAGGCTCAACCTCAAGGAGGATGTCCTGGGTGTGGGATGCAGACTGCTTAAATTGCTGGTGAAGACATTTGAGGACTAGGGGAGAAGTTCTGATTCACTGTTCACCTCTCTGTCCTTCCTTGAAAAGAACACACAGATTTCGCTAAATTCACTTACCACCCGCAGTCCCTCCAGAACATTTGTCATATCCAGTTTCCACTTTTATCTGCTGGCCTACCTCATATGTAAGCCCACATACAACCATTCTTTCTTTTTCAAATTGTACACTTGCATCTGCCTCCAGACTGGTCTTCTTGTATGCTTTGGGCGTCTCTGCATGTTAAAAGATTACCCTGAGAATTTATTTTTTCCCACTCTAAAGACATCGGTAAAGCTAAAGTATATTCAGTAGCGGATACAAAGGATAACTTTATTCCTTCACTGGGATCTTCATTCTTGTACTAATCTAGCTTGGGTAAGGCAAGTTCAGCTCCATACCACTCTTTTTCATGTATCCATCTGGGCCTTAGTTTTGATCTCTGTAAAATAGGGATAGTTACAATCAGATGTGTCCAGCCACATCAAGGCTGTTGTGAGGACAAATGAAGTTAATAGTATGCTCTCAAAGAACTTAGAATATATACAAATGTACAGTCTTATCATTGTAAGTAGTGGCATTGACTTTCTATTTTGGCCCCTTGCCTTCTTCCCTCATACTTCAGTCTTTTCACTTTGGCTTCAGGTGTATGGTCACTTGTTTCCGAAAACTTCCATCGTCATACCCCATGTTTCAGACTGAGAGGGCTGCCATAAGAAGGTATCAGTCACAGATTGGGTATCTCAAACAGCACGTGTTTATGTCTCCATAGTTCTGGAGGCTGAAGTCCAAGATCAAGGTATCAGCAGGGTTGGTTTCTTCTGAGGGTCTCACTGCTTGGCTTGTAGATGGTCACCTTCTCCTTGTGTCTTCACATGGTCTTCCTTTTGTGGATGTCTGTATCTTAATTGCCTTTTCCTATAGGGGACACCAGTTGTATAAAGCCTAGCTAATGACTTCATTTAACCTGAATTACCTCATTAAAAAACTTATCTCCAAATACAGTCACATTATGAGATATTGGGGTTAAAACTTGAACATATGAATTTTGGGTTAACAAAATTCAATCCATAATACCTCATTACTTTTCTCCATTTCCCATCCTTCCAAGATGCCCTTTCTATGTGTTTTCATAGCATCCTTCATTTTTTTCCTTATCATGACACTTACCATTCCTCTAAGTTCTTATTTGCTTATTTTTATTCCACACCAGACTCTAATAAACCTGAGTAGATCTCTGCTTTATTCTCATGGTATCCCCAGTTCCTGGAGCAAATAGATTTCCAATTAATTTTTGAATATTTGTGGAATGATTGAGTCCATGTTACTACTGTCAACTATGTAAAATTATACTAAATATCCCATATTTATAATGTCTCATATAATTCACATATCTTATTTCATATAAAAATCACAACAGTCCCATGAGGTAGATACTTCTGTTAACATCCTTGTTTTATAATTGAAGAATTTGTGGTACATAAAGGTCAAGCAATTTACCTAAAGTCAAAAGGCAAGTAATACTAGGGAAGATGGAACTTGAGCTCAGGAGGTATGACTTCAGAGCTCTCATGGTTAAATACAAAATGGAGATGTTTCTTGGTGGAACAACAGTATGGTTTCTAACACCCCAGGTTCTGGCTTTATCTGAGCTCCAGGGAGCATCTCTTTCATCCATGTCTTAAACCAGAGAGTTTCTTACAGTTGTCTTAGAGCGGTAGAATGGAGGTAGAGGGAGGGGAGGGGAGAGATGGGCAGGTTTGGATCAGACACAGGGGTTGTATTTGGAGCCAGGTCAGGCGGAAGAGAAACAGTGAAGGAACTGGAAGGGGAGGTAGTCTAGATGAGAGAGGATTTGCTGCAATTTTTATCATCCCATCTTACCTTATAGATGAACAGCTTACAAGTCTCTACAGTATTCAAAGCACTCTCCCTTATATCATATCATATGATTTTCAAAATTGTCAACTGACATAAGCTGAGAAGGTATTATTATCTGTATTTGATTGATAAGGAAACAGATTGAAAGTGGTTAAATACATTGCCTAACATTGCCAAGCTTGTCACTGGAGGTCCCTGTGATTGAATTCTAAGCCTTCTGCCATTCTGTCTCTGGGACTGAGTTTAATATGGGAAGGAAGTAAAGAGAGAGCTGCATTTCAGGGGACTACCTTCAATCAGGAAGGAGAAAGAGAATCTTGAAGAAGAGACTGTAGTAGGCTGCTAGAAAACATTGAAGGAGCACTAAAAAGTGCTGGTGGAGGAAGTCAGGGGATCAGGGAACCCCAGAGTTGAAGCCATCAAGTGAGATGACTTATGAATGCTTTCTACATGTGAATACTCAGCAATTGGCAATTGGGAACCATGGAGCATGTTCCAGAACGTGTTCTCAGTGGTGTGGTGAGGTCTATGTCCGGATGAACTCTACTCTCTGAACAAAGTTTGTATTTTTTTCACTGGAATTGCCACGAACCACATATTGCCAGTTCACTAGCTACCTTTTTATTTGCTTTGATTTCTTTTAGTTTTATCTTCCTGTAGATGTACTACTCTTGAATCTTTCCTCAGGATGGGTCTTCTGTTGCAGATTGCAACAGCAAAGTCCATGTTTAGACTTTGGACAAAGTCCTGCCTCCCTTCCACAGACCCAAGGTCCTTTTGTTGTGATGCAAGGAAGATTATTATTTTAAAACCACTGCCACTGAGATGTGGCATCTTAATTTTTATCCCGACTTTCTTCACTTTAGTTATTCCTTCCATGAGTGAGAATTAAAAATTAGATGTTTTTAGACATATGTCTAGAATTAAAACTAAGATGTTTTCTCCCTCCTGCCGTGAGGGTCCTCAGCTTTCCTTTCTCCCTCTAATCCATTTCTGACTCTCTAAATTGTGCTGTGGTGGCTGCTCTATGAGGTAGCCTGACTTGTAATGAGAATGTGATGTGCCTAGCTGGAGGAACAACTTGGCAGCGAGGTCATTGAATCCAAGACAGGTAAACAAAATGTTATTTGTCTGACTTCTAAGGATTCTTATGGATCCTTCTTCCTGCCAGAATTAACCACCACTAAATTTTCTTATTTACCAGAATTAGAACACAATAGTTTAAAGAAGTGTCGTCCTAGTTAACTTCATAGATAACTCTTTGGGAGAGTCATAGGGTGAAAGAACGTTTAGTCTGGATGTGTCTATGTACTTGAGCAGCATATCCTACTGTGGCCAGAAATCTAAAAATTTAATTTTGGTTCTGGAAGTCATTGAATTTTTGACAAAGTTGTTCAGTTCAGTACTGATGTACAGAGCCTTGAGTATTCATTGCTGCCTCTCCTTCCTCCCTTGATGTGGAGAGCTTGAGGACTGTATACATTGTATCTAGGTTCTGGGTCATGAATTTGGCCTTGAATGGACAGTGTTACTCTTCCCAAAATATAATTGATCCATTCCTGCCTCTGAAGCTTTGCTAATTGCTTTGTCCTCAAATGCTCGCCCTCATTTTTTTTTTCTGCCCTTGCAAATCCTACCTGCTCTGTAAGTTTGATCCAAGTGGTACCGCCTCTCAGAAGCCTTCCATGATATGAAAGTCAACAGTTCTCCTCTGTATTCTGTTTGCTCTTGTCTCTAGCCATGATCCAGCATATATTATTAATTTGTTTTCTGCATGTTTAATCTTTGTCACTAGATCGTAAGCTTTCCAAGGCCAGTGCCCTTTGCAAGCTTTGCATGACCAGCATCTTTCTGCACAGAGATTTGTTTATAGTAGGTGTGAAATAAATGTGTGATATTGGTTGATATATGAGTGTGCTCCCTAACACAAGACATATGGAGTTCATTGGCTTGGTACTTGAGTGTCACCACCCTCACCCCCACCCATTTCTCCAAGTTATCCTCTTGGCCTGGCCCAGCTGAAGCTGTGGAAAGTAGATAAATCATCCAGCTCCTAGATCAGACAGCTCAGAGACAAATGAACACAGCAGGTCGTTGCCACTATAATGATGCAGTGGCTGTGCTGTTTGCCAGTTTCTGGACAACAATAGATTGCCTTCCTTCTCTTAACTTTAATTCCATTTCTCATAAGCCTGAAATTGCACTTGCTGTTTTCCAACTTCTTTCCCCCCGACCCTGCCCTAGTTCATGTCAGTGTTTCCTAAACTAACATTTTTATGGCTTGAAAATCAATTCTCTACCAGATATAAAGACATACTCTGTCTCTAGCCTTTGTTCTCAGCACCAGCCTCAGCACCCTGCATTAGCCTGGTGGTGTGGCTTTAGACCCACTTGAGAGTTTCTAATCTCTGATTCCTTTTTATTTGAACTCTGTGTAGATCTGGGTTGATGTTTATGAAATAGACTTTCTCATGCTGACTTTTTATTGATTTCCAGATAATGAAATCTTTGGAATTATGGAATTGAAAAAATATTGGCTTGAGTAATTCTTGTTAATTGGAAGCCTCACTTATTTTACCCTATTCAATTTGAAGATTTTGGAAGAAAGGAGAGACTTGTGGGTTGAGGCAGAGGGTATGGAAAAGACTTTACTGACTCTCAATGGCCAGGCTAAGAGAAGTATTCAGGATCCTTTACAATATAGATTCAGATTGCCTTTTTTTTTTCTTTATGGTTGCCATGCTGACCTTTAAATTCAGCACCATGGACAGAAAAGATTAGCTCAGGGAGCGGTTGGAGCAAAAATCAGTCTAAGGAATTTAACAGGACTCAATAGGATCACTTTCATTCTCAGGGAAAGCCTTATTTAAAGGCACATGAATTTCAAGTTGAGGAACTCCATAAAGGATACCTTTGTTGCCCTAAGAGATCACCTAAACTGAAAGGTGCAGTAAAAGGCATGCACTTTGGAATCAAAATAGCAAAACTTGAATTCTAACTTTTATATTTACTAAGTGTATGACTTTGGGTCTGGTACCAACTCTGAGAAACAGTTTCTTTATGTGTAGATTTGGGAAATTACTACCTTTAGAAGATGTGAAGTGTACTTCTAAGGACTGGATTTGAATCCTGGCTCAACTCTTTGCTAGCTTGGGCAAGTTACTTAAATTTGTATAGTCGTTTTCATATCTCTTTAAATGGGGATAAAAATGGTGCTTTTTTTCAGTGTTTATGGGAACACTGAGTGAGATAATATGCATAAAATTGTTAGAAGTATACTTGGCATATAGTACACTATTACTATTCTAATAATTATTTAATAAGATTATTATGCAAATTATATGAGATAATATATATATATAGCTATTGGACAGAGACTAGACATGTGAGAAATTCTGGTTGTTTTCTCCTCTTTCTACTAATATTGGAAATAACCCTCCAGTTTCTTTGAGTTAAGCATTGAGCTCCAAGCCTTGTAAGCACCCTGAAAGGGGATGCATATTCAGATAAACCAGCGTAAATTCGAATTCACTTATCACTTGCTGTGATACGGAGAAGCATAAAAGTTTTGGGTGCCAGAGTTGGGGAGAGTGGGCCAGGAATGGAAAGGTAGAAGCTTGCTATCCTGTTTTCTAGTTTGCTGGAGTTGAGTGTGATTTTGAGAACTGGATGATTAGAATCCTCTGCTTGATCCCATGCAAAAGGCTCCCCATTCATACATTGTAGTTGCAGGCATTTTGTGATTTGGTGTATGAGGCTATGAAATTTGGTCCAGAGTGGAAAGGGACTCAAATAATATGAATACAAATCCAGGAGCCCAGCCCATTGGTCTATGAAAATTCTGCCCATAAATAGGGCAGAATTTTGTTTTATTCATTCATGCATTCATTCATGCATTGGTACATTAACCCATTTATATTCAGTAAGCATTTACTGATCATTTACTGTGTCTAGGCATAATGCTAGGGATTATAGCAGAGTAGGATCATTTAGACCAGAGCCTGCTATCAGGATTAGGGGAAATAAAACACATATGAAAATCATTAAATAAGTGAGTCATTGAATATTAAGTACATAATGTTGTATCTGGAAAATAGTAGGGATTTAATATTTATTAGCTGGTTTTATTGTGAGCTACTATTTCTGCTACTACTATTATTACTCATATGATAGTTTGGTGAATGACTCTCTGGATATGGTGTTTAGAGGAGGATGGAGTGGTTGGCATTTTGGGAGTTGGAAGTGCTATTTTGAGGAAGGAGGTAGCATTCGAGATGGGCCTTGAGGCATTGGATAACTTGATCGTGGACAAATGGAGAGGAAGTGGGTTTCCAGTTGAAAGATGTGGTGTGAACCAAAAAGTGGTAGGTGATCATAGGGGGTTGATCATTAGGGAATAGCAAGTACTTCAAAGTGGCAGAAGCATTACATAAAACAACTGAGAGATGAGACTGGGAAGGCAGGTTAGAGGTTGATGTGGGTGGCCTTGGATGCCAGACTGTAGACTTTGGGACTTAGAATGTGAGTGGTGTGGCACTATCCAGAGTTCCATTTTGTTTTGTTTACCTCCAGGAGGGTAACCAGGTATTTATCTGTTTCTATGGTAGTCTTTTTTTTTTTTTAAGCGATTAACAATAGTCAACACTAGTACCATGGTTCCTGTTCTATTTAATTAAATTTCCCTGTGAGACTATTAGGTGCACAAACTGACCCTATCTATTCAGTCCAGTTTTATTTAATGATCTCTTCATTTGTGATTTTTTTTTTTATAAACAGTTTCAGCCATTTCTTCTTAGGACCCAGCAACCAATCCTGGACCTTAGGCTTCCGGTCCTTAGCTATTAGGGTGCGTGTGGCAGTGGTGTCTGTGATGAATTGGTGCCAAAAGACTCCTGTTCTTGTGGGAGAAGTGATTTTTCACTTCTGTTTTGTTCTCATGTCTGGAAGCTGCTATTACTGAACACACAGCCTTCCCCATCCGATTCTAATGAAACAGAATTCTATACAGGTGAAGGGGCGAAAGGTGATGATGTCAAAGGAAGTGATGCAGGAGATGAGAAAGTGCTTTACTGCATTTACTGTTATTGCCTCTTTCCCTTTTCTTCTCTCTTCTCTTCCTCTTCTCCCTCCCTCCCTCTCAGTCTTTCATCGTATGCATACACTCAGTGTGGAATCTGACTGCTGAGCAGAGGCAAGTCTATATGAAAGTCAACTTCAGTTTGCAGTGGGTGTTTCATTTAGTCTCCTATAATCGACACAACAGCCTCTAATATCCTTTCCTATAAATCAAAAGGAGTCTTTATGTTGGCTTTAGTTATGTGGTACTAGTGATTGTGAGGCAGACATTAAAAGTGATTGTGACAGTGCAGCTCTCATTGACCTGAGCGTATTTGGAGAGTGTATAGAAATGATTAGGATGAGTAGCTCTAAAGCACCAGCAGAGAATGGTTAGATTTGGGGAAGTGATTTGGCAAAGAATTGAGCCAATTCCAGGTACTCCAAGGCTGTATGACTTTATTGAAGACGAGTGTGGATTGTCCTTTGTGAAATGTGGCAACCCAGAAATCATTTGTCTTTGCAAAATCACAGCCTTGTTTATGCAGTCAGTATTTGAACACTGACTATGTGTCAGGACTGTGCTGGGGTTTACAGAGACAGCAGCAAATAAGACAGAAAGAAATTCCTATGCTTATGGAGCTCACTTTGTGGGACAGATGGAAAGAGTGATCTCAGAAGCTTGGTCCCCTGAGACTACTCCCCGCTTATCATCCTCCATAGGTTTTAGTGAAACACTTCAGCCCAGATAGGGGAGATGGGTTGGCCCTTGTGCCTACGAGGGGTTCAGAGTTTCAAATTCTGGTCTGCTGATTATATTTAAGCAGATGGACAGGGATGGAAGCCTCTATTCCAGGATGGATATCTTGGGTAATTGGTTTCCACCCATTTTGAGTGAAATGGAGTGCAATGGGAGACAAAAAGACAGAGAAGCCCAACCCCCATCGCCCAGAAAGAAAACCCCAAAGCTCAAGGAAGGCTTCTAAGGTATAGTGACTTGATGGACCTTTAGAGAAAATAACTTTCTCCCAAGTATGGGATCATAGGCCAACATTGGAGTGACTAAAACTGAGTTGACCCTTGAGATTGCACAGAGGAACGTAAGAAAATCACTATAAGGATTGAGCCAAATTTGCCTAAGCTTTGAGAGCTTTGTGCGTTTCTCCTGTACTTATTTTTTCCTTTTTGCTTCTGTTCTGGCATTGCTATTGGCATGGCCCTTGGTATCTTTCTGAGATCCTTTCACTGGCTTGTCTGCTCCTAAATGCTGCCAGATCAAAGTATAACCTGATCTCTATACCTGATGCTCACTGACACAGTCCAGTCTTGTTGCATCAGATGCAACACAAACACTTCTGTCTCTACCAGAGACCATGTGGCAGCCTGAGGCACAGAGGCCTCTGTGGGAAAGCTATATCAAGATGGGCCTGCTGGCTCTTTTGTTTGCATACACCAAATTTGAAATGGGCTATCATTAACCAAATGGAGAGCAGCTGTGCTTACTGAGAAAGTATGCTTCCTCAGATTTGTGGACAATGTTAGAAATTCTTTAGCCACAATATCTGGCTCTAGAGGCCTCAGGATCCAGTTAAAAAAAAAAGTCTTAGTTAATGTTATAGAAGGTCCCCTTCTCTTTGGATTAATATTTTTTGGGATGATTCAGTGATGAATCCTTAGATTCCTTAGAGGATTATACCTTCGGGATTAATAGGGTTTTCCCAGTTAAAAGGCAAATTCCACTAGCAAGATCTCATATTAAACAGTTTCCAGCCAGTGACACTTTCTTTAATGTGAGTTACGGGCGGGCAACTTCCTTTGGAAATTGAACACAGAGCCGTAAGAGGACCATAGGAGGGAGAGAGAAGACCAGAGTAGGAGCTCTCTCATAGGGAGTCTACCAGGGAGGAGGAATTCACAGATGGAAGGCAGAGCTTCCAGACATGAAGTTTGCATACCTCAAAATTGTGTCCACTGTTGCCCCTGGCTGAAATCAGATTTATTTTTGTTGTTCTTGCCATGTGAACAAAGTTATGGTTAGACAGACCTCTCCCGCCTTTTTTCTTTCTCTTCTCTCTTCCTCCCTTCCTTCTTCCCCCAGAACCTTTGATTTTTACCTCTCCCTCTTTCTTGTACTTTTTCTCAATGGTGCAGGATCCAGGTTGCCCTCACACCTCTAGGAACCCAAGAAAGACTTGTGGAGAGTTGATTTCTGGAATGGTGGTGTGAGGAGCATCGACCCTCTCCTTAGCCTAAAAATGTAACTGATACAAATTATAGATATTTAAAAAACATTCAAAGTAGTCTCTAGAAATTGTCTTCAGGGAATACAGCAGATGAAGAAATATTTATTAAAGAAGTTTTACTGAGTCTTGGTAAGAGCAGGGGGAGTCTGGGGCATTTGCTTCATGATTTTCTCCTCCTTTTCCACCCTCCCAGCTTATAGTGCTGCATATCTACTCTCGGCAAATGAAGTCAAGAGCACAAGGCTCCATCTTTACCCAGTTGGGGGCTATGGTGTCTCCCAGCGAGGGGCAGATCATTAGCACTTCTCATCCTACCCCCACTCCCATGTCTGTGTTTCAGAGGTTCTATTCCAGACAAGAGTGACTGAAAGATACGGGGCTCTCTTCCTCTCCCCAAACCCTCTTGTAAAAAAAAAAATCTACCCTGGGCATAGAAGTCCAGGAAGAGAGTCCCAATCACCTCAACCTAGCTTGGTTGTCGGGAAAAGGCACCCTGCCAGGAGAGGCAAGCCACAAAGACTGGAGGTTTTTGCCCCAACCCAAGGTAGCATTAATGAAGCTCAAGGAGTAGAGGTGTGCCTCAGCAAAGTAGGCCACCGTCCCTACTGCCAGCTGTGGAGCAGTGGTGCAGATGTGTTGCTCAAGAAGAGAGGTAGGTCATAAGAACAAAGAGCTCTGAAGCTCTTCCCACATGCACTGGCTTTATTTGTACCATAGTGTCAGGAAGTTCCAGCCTGGGAGTTCTCTTAGACACAATGGAGATTTTGGTAATATGCAATTAAGGGGAGACTGGTAGCTCCATTAGAGCAGTAAGGTAAACCTTAGATCATTTAGAAATTTATCAGAGAGAACTATGGAAAGAGTTAGCTAAGAAGAACCCTCCTGGGGTTGACACAAATCTCCAAGACTGGTCTCAAAGATTACCCCAGCAAAAGGATCCAAATTTAATTGCAACAGACTGTGGAGCAATTTGTGCCTCAGGGGATTGTCAAAAAAAATAATTAGCCTGCAATTAGTGGAGGCTAATAGTTAGGCATGATATTGATGGAGGCAGACAACAGAGAGATCAGGGAAGGAAACAAAGAGAGCACTAGTAAAATCACTGCCATCCCAGAGTGACAATGTGTGGGGTCTTGGCTGTGCCTTTTGAGCAGCAACAGCAGAGAGGGTATTCTTAGGGGGAAATAGACCACTAAAATAATCCATCCAACTTACCAAACAAATAAATAGGCAAACAACAACAATGAGGCCCAGAGGAGGAGATCAGTATATAGAGTTGCTACAATATATTATCTAAAATGTCCAGTTTTCAATAAAATATTATGAGACATGTACACAAAAAAGTAGAAGATGACCGATATGGGAAAAAGGAAAGCTGTAGAAACTGTCTGTGATTGACCCAGATGGCAGACTTTGCAGACAAAGACTTCAGAGCAACATATAAGTATGTTGAGAGAACTATAGGAAACTATGCTTAAAGAAGTAAAGGAAGGAGGGAGCATACGACAACAATGTCTCATGAAATAGACAGTAACAATAAAGAGAAATGATAAAAAAGAACCAAATGGAAATTATGAAGTTGAAAAGCACAATAACTGAAATTAAAATTTTACTAGAGGAGCTTAATAGTAGATTTGCATGGGCTGAAGAAGAATCAGTAAACTTATAGGTAGATTGATAGAGATTATACAGTCTAAGCTGAGAAAAAAAATGAAGAAAAATGAACAGCCTCAGGAAAATATGGGACAAATATGTGTAAAGAGCAGAAAAAGGAGCAGAAAAAATGTTTGAAGAAATCATGGCTGAAAACTTCTGAAATTTGATGAAAACCATTATTCTATACGACTGAGAGGCCCAGTAGATCCCAAATACAACAAACACAGAGAGATCAACAATCAGATGCAGCATTGTAAAAATGCTGAAGACAAAGAAAATCTTGCAAGCAGCAAGAGAAAATGACTTATCACATACAAGGGGACCTTATTACCAACCTACTTTTCATCAGAAACAATACAGGCCAGAAGGCAGTGAGATGACATCTTTAAGGTTCTGGAACAACAGTAGCAGCAACAACAAAAACCAAAACTGCCAACCAAGAATCTTATATCTAGCCCAACAATCTTTTGAAGATGAAGGTAAATAAAAACTTTCTATAAACTATATAAACACAATCTGAGAGAATTCGTTGCTAGCAGACCTACAAGAAATACTAAAGGAAATTCTCCAAGATAAAAACAAATGACTTCAGACAGTAATTTGAACCCACATGAGAAGAGTAAAGATCATTATGTCATTTTGAAAGAAAGTATAAAGGTGTATTTTTTCTTAACTGATTTAGAAAGCAGCTGTAGTAAACAATATGATTATAATTGTATTGTTGACTCTTTAGCATAGAGAAATGTAATATACTTGACAAAACAAGTGCCAGGAGACTGATGGGAGAAAAGCTGGACTAGAGTAAGGAAATGACACTACTCGGTAACTTGAATTCACAGAACAAAGAACCAGAAATGGCAAATGAGAAGGTTAATGTAAAAAAACTGTATAAATAAATACTTGTTTTCTTTTGTTCTCTCAGTTTTAAAAGACATAAAGTTGTATAAAGTAAAAATGATAACAGTGTATTTGGGGTTTGTGGCATATCTAGACGTCATGTGCATACCAATAATAGCACAGCAAGGGGGAAGAAGGTATAGGGTTACATAGGAGACACATTGCCATGCCTCACTGGTATAAATCCGAAATAGATTTTAGTAAATTAGTATGTAGATGGTAAGCTCTACAGCAACCACTAAGAAAATAACTTCAAAAATGGTGAAATATCATTTAAAAGAATTAAAATGTTGTCTTGGAAAATATTTGCCTGATGCAAAAGAAAGCAGAATAGTAGAAGTAGAGGAATAAAAAAGACATGACATAGAAAACAAAAGGCTCAATGGCAGACACAAATTCAGCTACAGGTGAACTGTGAATAATGCACAGGTTAGGGGTGCCAATCCCCTTGCAGTAAAAACCCATGTATAACTTTTGACTCCCCCAAAACTTAACTACTAATAGCCAACTTTGGATTGGAAACCTCCTGGATAATATAAATAGTTGATTAGCACATGCTTTGTATGTTATATGTATTATTTATTATATTCTTACGATAAACTAAGCTAGAGAAAAGAAAATGTTAGTAAGAAAATCCTAAGGAAAAGAAGATACATTTATAGTACTGTCCTGTATTTATCAAAAACTCTACATATGAATGGATCCACACAGTTAGGACCTGTGTTGTTCAAAAGTCAACTATATAACAATAGTAGCATTAAATATGGATGGATTAAAATCCAATCAAAAGACAGAGGTTGTCAGACAAGGCTTAAAAAAATCATAATCCAACCATATGCTGTCTCTAAGAGATACATTTTAAATTCAAAGACACAAATAGGATGAAAGTAAGGATGAAAAAAGACCTATCATGCAAACATCAACCATAAGAAATTGGGAGTGGTTATTACTAGTATTGGACAAAATAAACAAAAGGCAAAAACAAAATGTTCAAAAGAGACATTTTATAGTCATACAAATATGAGTCTATCATGATGCTGTAACAAGTACTATATATATACCTCACAACAGAGCCCACAAATACTATTAGACCTGCAGGGAGAAACACACACTGCAAAAGAAATAGTTGGAGACTTTGATACTCTACTTTCAATAATGGATAGAACAACTAGGCAGAGGACTTAGGAAATAGGAGACTTGAACATTACTGTAACCCACGCAGGCCTGACAGGCATCTAAAGAAACAACAAGAGCCAAGTGTACATTCTAATCAGGTGTACCTGGCGCGCTCACCAGGCTAGCCCGTATGGTAGTCCATGAAAAAAGCTTTGATAAAGGTCAAAGAATTAGAATCCTACAAAGCATACTCTCTGATCATAACAGAATGAAATTACAAATCAATAACAACAAAAAAGAAAATTCAAAAACATGGAAATTCAACAACGCATCCCTACATGATTGATGGGTTAAAGAAGAAATTGAAGGGAAATTAGAAGATACTTTGAGATGAATGAAAACGAAGATACACATACTAAAACCTTAAGTGGTGTTAGAGGGAAATTTATAGTTCTACATGCCTATATTAATAAAAAAGAAGAAGAAAGGTCTCAAACCAATAACTTGATCTTTCATCTTAAAACACTGGGGAAAAAAAAGAGCACACTAAATCTAAAGCAACCAGAAAGAAGGAAATAATGAAGATTTGAGCAGAAATTAATGAAATATGGAATAGGAAAATAATAAGTAAAAAACCAAGACCAAAAAACACAAAAGACTTAAATTACTAAAATCACAGAGTTATGAAGGTCCTGGTTAATGAAGTAACAAAGATACATTGATTGAAAGGGAAACTGCTACTGTCTTCTTGTAAAAAGCATCAAAATTAAGAAAAAAAAAACCACCTATGAGAACCAATAAGAGAGTGCAGTTAGGATGTAAGATGACATAAAATTGTAGGGTCCTTCCTATCAGAAGTAAAATCTTGAAGACATAAAAGAATGTAAAGTAACATTCGCAATACCAACAGGACCTCACAATATACCTAAGAATAAAATAAAAATGAAAAAAAAATCTTTTGAAGTACACATAAGAAGACTTTTAAGAAAGGAAAAAATATACTTAATGAGGTCTCACCAAATTAATCTATAAATGTGTTATGTGGCATTCTCCCCTGACAGCTCAAGTGCCAGGCTGCAGGGAAGGGCTGACGCTTGCAGACCTGGTCTCGTTCCTGAGAGGGCCACACCATGTCAGGGAGAAGGACAGCGAGAAGAGATGGGAAGCAGGTAGATGCCTTCCTGAACTCTCAGTGTAGAGAGGGCCCAAAAGAGTGGACTGGGCTGTAGGAACCAGGAACAGTGAGTGACAGCAATCACCAGCAAGAGGCACCCCCAGGAGTTGGGTCCACGTCTGTAAGTGACTCTTGTCTGACTGTGGGTGACTTGCAGAATGTTGCAGGATTGCCCAGATACACAGTGAGGGTACTGATCCCTAGCGTATGCTCCTCATTTTTCCTTGAAAAATGTTAGAACACTGTGTGGCATCGGAGGTGACATTCCAGCTGTCTTGCTAGGACAAAGTGCCACTTGGGCTCTGAACATCGGAACCTGGTATCCCATCTCTTATGTCACTCCTTTGTACCCCAGTGGAGGACCTTCTTGGGGCTGGGGTTAAATAGGAATCAGTGCCAATGGAATAATACTTTCAGTAGCTTAGGGGACCATACTTAAGTTCCAGTTTAGCGCGGCATCTGTGAAACATTGCCTCCGATTCTCCCCTCTGCACGCGATCGGCAGAGCTGCCCAGTTGTCGTAAGTGCGGGAAACATGCAGTAAATGTGCTTCTGCAGCTGGCTGGGTGCTTAAGCTAGAGGAAAGTAAACTTGATAGGACTCAGCTCCACCAGGAACTTGGGATCCTAATTTTAAGGAGTGTCTGTGCAAGGGTTTTGGTAGGGATGGCCTCTGGCCAGCAGGGCTGAGGATGGGGAAGCCCTCTCTAGGGTATAGTCTAAGCATACTTCAGACAGTTGTCAGAAACAAGTAGGACTTCTCTTGGGATCAAAGTCACCAGCATTTCATAGTAACCATATTTTTCACTTAAAGGTTGGGACCCATAAGAGGAGAAGCAAAGAAGAGGGTAAAGTCTGAGATAGCTGTCTGATTGTCTTATTTTTATTTGTTCATTAACTAAATATTCATTGAATGCCTTGTATTTTTAAAACTTTAAAATGACTTAGTTTTTTGAATCTCAGTTGCCACATCTTTAAAATTGGGGAAAAGTCCAACCTGCTTTGCCAGGTCAAACTTCCTTAGGAGAAGGGGGGTGATCTCATCTAAAGATACACTAGTTGGCTCTTTTTCATACTAACATTGGTCTTGCCTTCTCTAGGAAGCGTAAGAAGCTCTCACAAGGTATTGTTTACATATGCTCATCCCCACAGGCCAACAGTTTGGAATGGTGCCAGATTGTCTAGAAGGGGATGAGTGGTTGCCTACTGGGGTTGGCTAATGTACAAGTGAGAGAGCCTGGGAATATGACGGTTGCTGCAGTTTAGCTTGGGAAGGGTGGCCTGACTCCTTTGGTGGGAACCAAGGGCTTCCTTTGGCTCCTTGGAGGTTGCAAAAGCATATTGCAGGATTCTCAATGGTAAATATCCATTCCCTAGGTAGAAACCTGGAGTTACTGAAGGCTGGTTGTCCTTTGCTCACTGACGTCCCAGCCTGTATGTTAAAGATTTGGCAGTTCATGAGAATCCAAGATAAGACAAAGACTGTCACTGGGTTATAGGGGTCTGAACCTTAGGGATTGACCCAAAGGGACAGCAGTTGTTCAGCTGTATTTGTTCTTGTTTATCTGAACCTGTCTTTGTGCCAAGTGGATGGAAAATGTGGGGTAAAAAATATGTTTGAAAGAAATATCAGGAAGCTATTTCTTGCCCAGAAAAATCAGGGGGGTGTGACCATCAGGTCAAATAGCATTTGATAGTTTGATCAATTAACCAGGTAGTAGGCACCATGCATGAGGGAAGAAGGAGAAGGCATGAGCCAGAGAAACCACATATTTTATCCCTGGAAGGGGCAGACTTCTGTCTTTTACTCTTTTACCCTGTTCCAAAAGTACCCCTTCTCCACCCTTGCTTGGCCCTGGGTTTAGAGCACACAGCGCATGGGGCTGGTAATGTCCCCTCACCTTGCACACTTCTAAAAGCCATTTCTCATGCGCAGTCAGACATGGAGAAAGAGAGCTAAGAAGTGAGGTCTGTTCTCTCTGTCGCTGCTCTGAGTTGTGCTCAGGGTGCCATCGGGGAACGGGGTGTCAAGTGGCTGGATTGAGGGGTTGTCAGTGCTGATCCTGAGGATAATTTGGTTATAATTGCCGTCCGAATCTCCCAGGGGAAATCAGTTTGTGTGCATACACGTTTACTCCTTTCTCTGACTAAAATCCAAATTAATGTACATATAAACCAACTTTAGAAATGTTATCTTTGTTGGAATGGGGTGATCTAGATAGAAGGTGACATTTCCAAGGTGCTAGAGCAAGAACAGGAAGGTATCAAGACTCCATAGACTTGGGGTAGGGGTCTGACGGGACTGACAGCTAGGTTTAGAGCAAATGCTGATGGAGGTGGCAAGGCCTTTTCTGTGATTTGGTAAGACCGGCTTTTCTGCACATTTCCTTCTGTGAGTCTCTTTTTGTAAGCAGCAGGCCTGTAATTTGGGTATATTGTGGGCTGGTAAACAGAAGTACCTGAGATGTGGCCCCAGGGTCCATGCAGCAGTTTCTGTATGGGTATGGGTCACTGGAGAAGAAGATTCTTACGTTTTCCAGTCAATTAGAACGTTTTTCCAGAAGGAATTAAAGTCACCAACATGACTGTGGTCTCCCCATGTGTCCTTTTCTGCTTTTGCCTGAGCACGGAGGTGCAGGACAGCCAGGTGAAAAGGAAAGAGAGAAAGTGGTAGGGTCATTACATTCTCTAAATTGGCCAGTGAGGAAAACAGTCTGCTCAGGGCTAAGGTGGGAGAAGGCTGGCGACAAGCTGCCAAAAAGCCTCTGGATGTCAACCTGGTTTGCAGTTTGGAGGCTCTCCTCGAGGGACTGTTTTGAAATAAAGATTTAGGATAAATGAGAAGGAAGTCTTCTGATGAACTCAGAATGTAAAAACCAGGTTAAACAATGAATTAAAAAGAATCTGAATTAGTGAGAGAGGTACCAAGCAGGTCTTGGAATTTTATGTATTTAACATAGTGCTCTGTAGGACTATTTACTAAGGCTTTTCAGGTTTAAAGCATGCTATTTAAAAAGTGGCATTTTTATGAAGAATATTTGAGCATATGCAAAGGTAGACTCTTTTAAGGAACCCTCACGTACCCATCACCATGGCGATTTACCCTAAGCCCCACCTGCTGCATCCACCCCCCAGGCACATTCTGACTCCCCCATATTGTTTTGAAGCAAATCTTGTAAATCACATCATTTCCTCCATAGATATTTCAGTGTGTTTCTCTAAAAGACAAAGCATTGCTCCTTTAATAAGCAAGATAAACCTTTTGCTCATCCATCTAGGCTGGGGGTGGGGGGAGACGAACCGTGTGACAGGTGAGGTCATACTTAGGTGATCTTGGTTCCCCTTGGGGGATCCAGAGCCCGCTAGCCTCTTGAGTTCTCGACCTAGAAACTTAAACTTGGAACAGAATGGACAATGATGCAATGTGTAATAGCCCCGATGCTGCCAGGGCTACTCCTCAGTGTGGACAGGACGGTGCTTTATAGTCAGCCGTGTTCTTGGCCAGGCTGTATTAACTGGGTCATTTAGCTCTAAGCAGACATAGGTTGCTAACTGCAGAGGAGGAAAGGGGAAATGAGGAGGTTTAGTATGGTCAAGGGAAAAGTGAGAGGGTTTCATTTAAGACATACTTTTATTGTCTGAATCAGGGTGGGATGGGCACAATTAGTGGAATTAGGAATGGATGCAACCAGCGCCATCAGGCAGATGCGCTTCCCTGTTTCAGGAAGCAGACACAGGTGACAGAGCCTGGCTGCAGCTTTGTTCTGAGGCTGGAGGGCATCCTGAGCATGCGGATTAAACTTATGTGTCAGCTCAACTGGCCAAAGGGATGCCCAGATAGGCGGTAAAACATGATTTCTGGGGATGTGTGTGAGGGAGTGTTTCTGGAAGAGATTATCATTTGATTCATTAGGCCGAGAAAAGATGACCCAGGGGGGTGGGGCATCATTCAATCTGTTGGGGGCCTAGATAGAATAAAAAGGTGAAGAAAGGGTTGATTCTGTCTCTTGAGCTGAGATATTTCCTCCTGCAACCAGACACCAGAGCTCCTGATTCTTCCAGCCTTTGGACTCAGACTGAATTTAACACAATCTTTCTTGATTGTCCAGTTTGCAGATGGCAGACTATGGCTCTTCTCGGCCTCCATAACCATGTGATCCAGTTCCTATAATAAATCTCCTCTCCCATAGCTCTCTGTACATCCTGTTGGTTCTGTTGCTCTAGAAAACCAACACCAATGCCCTGAGTGCTGGATCCTTGCCTTCACTCTCACTTGGTCCCTGGGGTCCAAAGTCAGCTGCATGGAGGGAAGAGTCAGGGTGTGCCAGTTTTCAGGCTTGTCTTCCTAAGATGGTGTGGACTGCATTAACAAGTGCTTGTTCATGCTCTCTTATCGTTCCCCAGCATATGCTCACAATAAGACTGTGCATTAACTGTTGCCATTTTCTCCATCACAGTGAGTGTGCTGGTATGGCAGCAGGCTGGGAGGAGAGTGGTGAATACACAATCTAGGGACAAGTCATTAAAGCTGCCTCTTGCAGGTGTAAAATTTCAGAAATGTGATTCCCTCCTTGATTCCTGAGTTTCAACTATGAATCTCTTTCTGTTAGGGTCATCAGGCAACCCTATTCTAGACTAAACCCCTTTGTGACTTCTAAGTGGGGCTAGCTCCACCATGAATCTATGCCTGGACGAAGTGGGTGTGTCATACTGATAATTATGAGATTTAGGTATCACCTGAATAGAAGAGACACAAGGGCCTCTGTAGCTCTGGTTTCTGGGTGAGCTGGGACTTCATCCAGGAATAGGAACCACCACCATTTCCCAGGCCTACAGGGAATTTGCCATCAGGATGTTCTCTGAGCCACACACAGAAGAAAAAGCACAGAAGTCAGAAGACATGCATTTGAACCCCAGATCTAGCACTGATTAACTTGGGTCTCTCAATTTCTCACCTGTGGAAAGGGACAACAGTAGTAATACTTTTGAGGTTGTCAACATAAGTGAAATTAGATCATGTAATCTTTAAGAACATTACATGTTTTATTGCTGATGCTGTTGTCATTGTTATTTAAAAAGTAGTTGGATTGAGATGTTGAATTTATATGAAATTTTTATTTATATGATTTATATGAAATCATTTATACGATTTATATATTTATGTGATTTATATGAAATTTATAGGATTTATATGAAAAGTAATTGGATTTGTATGTTGAATATGACAGTGGTCTGTATCTCTCAATGGCATGATGATACTATATCCAATAGTTAAAAAAAACAAAGAAGAATATTCCGCTCCTGCTGTTCATTGGCTGGTGTATTTTAACAAAGACTACCACCCTTTTCTCCCTCCCCCTCTTAAAATATCTATCTATCTATCTATATGTAATATATAATATATAACTATCTCCTGATAGTTGTAGCAATGCCAAACACTAAATTCATTCTCATTTTGATTTCCTGGCGCCAACCCAACTCTTCCTGAGGGGCCTGATTGCAGTTTTTTTCCCCCTGATTTTCTTTTCCTTGAGGGCACAGAATATTCACAAGGCACAACATTTTCCTTTAAAAAGACTTCCCCTAAAATCCAACTGTTATTAATGGATCCTCAGTCTCTCCTGGAAGACACTGACCCAAATAGCAGACAAAACTGAAAAAACCACACAGTCATGCAATGGCCTTTGAGTTTGTACTTGCTTCTCCCTTCTACTCTTTCTGTTGGCCTTGGGTTAGTAGCATATATTTAGAAGGTCACATAGTACTGTTCGACACTGTATTGTTTTATATTTTCCTGCCAACTTGGTGTTGGATTAGAAGCTCATTTATGAAACCCTCAACTATTTCATAGTAAATAAAGTTTCTTAGAAATAGGGTTTATTTATTTGTTTATTCAACAGCAATTTGTTGAGTCTTTACAATGTGCCAAGCCCTTTGCTGGCGTTGTAGAGAGTAGAGAGTTGAGAAATTCAGGTTCCTGGCCTCTAGGAGCTTATATCAAGGACGCAGGTAGGAAAACAAGTAGAGAGGTAAATGGTGGATCCTGCCGGGAAGGATGGAGACAGCTTCCTGGTGTGGCTCACTTTTTACTGTTTCACATCCTGCATGGACACTGGTTCATGCTCCCGCCTCTGCCAGCTCCAACACACCTCACTTCTGAGTCTGCTGGCCTAGCATACAGCTCATGTGAAGGTGGGCGTGGCTGCTTCCCATCTTTTGATGTTTTGCTGCTCATTTGCAAGTTCTCTAGCACAGGTGTTGTGTTTATCTCTTTTGAATGTCTATCCTGAGGGACTTCAAAGTATTTCCCATCTCACCTCTGCCCTCCTTCTCCTGTCTTCTCTCCAGCTGGCAAGGTTGCATGATTCAGGGGCTCAGAGTCCCACTGGTGCTGGAACTTGACGGAAGATGTGTGAAGACCTGGATCCAATGGGCCATTATACCCAGGTCCTCACAGCTTATCTCTGTGTTTGGCCAAGGGCAGCGGTGGGAGAGGGGAGGCCCTCAGGGCTGATAGTGTTCCTTGGGGGAACCAGAAATTACCAGAACAAACTGTTATGTGCTCAGCCCAGTGCTAGGCCTTGCTGGAATCTTCAGGTGGGGCTGGTGATGAGCTCCAGGAGCCTTGCAGGAGCCCTAGCTTTACAGATTTCACGTATCAGGGTCTGGTTGAGCAGGACAGATTAACAATCCCCGGGCCACATGTGCTCAGAGCCTGAAGAAGATCAGAGGTTGGCAGGGCTAAAGGTGCTCAGAGGGGTAGAGACTTTCTCATCTTCAGTAGTCAGAGAACGTCCTGGAAGGAGAAGGGGAAGGGAGGTGGAACTGGGGGTCAAAATTTCTGAAGGGTTTTGGTGAGGCAGAGAGGAGTTGAATGATGCCACTTTTGCATTCCTGGAGTTCCAAAGACTTAGAGGTGGTGCTTTATAATATTAATTGATCCATTAGTTTTGGGTGGAGTCTAAGACTGGTGTGGATTCTAAGAAATTCCTTTTCATTTTCCCCGCTTAATTTTCTCATTGTATCTCTTTGTTTGCCCTAGACAGAGATGCTAGACTCTCCCTATGTCTAGATTTCCTTTTTAAAAAAATTCTGTAGGTGATCTTTTTAAATGACTTCTCATAGCAGACTGTTTATCTAGCCAAGTGTTGGACAGAATATATTCTGAACGGAGGCTTGAAACAGTCACCCTTGTGTGAATGATTTTCGACCTAGAGTTCAATCTTTATCTCTTGTTGGTCTCCAGACCTGTATGTCCACATGTTTGCTGGATTTCCTCCTGGATATCCCATAAGCACCTCAAAGTTAACATTTCTAAAACTTTTCGTTATATGTGTCATCATTCCTCCACCAACACACATTCAACCTAGTCCTCTTTCCTCGAGACACCATGGCCAAAGCACTAGCCATCTCTGACTCGACTCTTTGCCTTCCTCACCCTCTCCCTCAAGTTGGGGGTCGCCATTCCATACTTGTAGCTCCGCACCATCACTGCAACTTTAGCCAAGACCCCTCAGCCTGTTGTTTAGAATATGCAATAGAACGGAGTTGGTATGCTTGCCCTGAAATAAAAATCGTTCCCATCAGTCCCCTGCTTAACCCCCACCTGTGGGTTAGTCTCTAGGATGGAAACAAAACCTGTGAGCGTGGCTCACAAAGCCCTTGTCTTCTTGCCCCCATCCTCGCCAGGGTCGCTTCCTCATTCCCCCAGCAAACTCCTCATGGCCTTAAGCACGCCCAAGTTTGTGCCTGACTGTCTTGGCCCTTGCCTATAAATATGCTTGACTTACTCCCTTTCCTCATGTCTACATTTGGAAAACTCGGCGCCCGGGACCTAACATCCTGTGTCTGCCGAAGCCTTCTCTGACTGCTCCGGCAAGGTTCACCTCCTCACGTGTTTCTGTGCCATGTTGGCTTACCACATCTTTATAATTATATTTAAATTTGTGTAATGATGATCTGTCAGGCTAAGAGGGAAGGGATTACTGTCTTATCCGTCACAGACACTTCATCGCCTGGCTGAATGCTCCGTGTTTGTTAATGGTTAAAATAGAAAGGATCTTAGATCTCAAAGAGTCTCTCCTATTTTAATTCCTCTTAAATTCATTTATTTACTCATTCATTCATTCACTCTTTGTGCAAACATTTGCTGAGTACCTACTATGTGGGAACTCCCTCTGTCTCTCCAGGCAACAAAGCCTTGATTAAACAGACATAAAAGAGAAACAGCTGCCAGTCCTGCCTCCAGGAAGCCCTGCTCCACGGGCCTTCACTTAAGAATCCTGGAGCTTCAGTTTCCTTTCGTCAGCTTTTTCCTTAATGGCCAAACTCATGGTGGCAGTGACAATGGATTCTGCATTAGTATTAAAAATTTATTCAATAAATAATGGATTAGAACCTCTGTTTAATAATTATTAATGCACTGCAATTTCAGTTGCCCAAATCGCAAGATGTTTTAAACATAACTAATTGAAAACACAATTAACAACAACTTGCTGAAATAAATCTGAAAGGCAAAACACCCTTGAAAGGCTCAGAGTATAAGAGCAAAAATTCAGAAGCAGCCCCCCGCCCATGTTGCCCCAAGATGCAGGATTCATGCTGGGCTCTGGCAGAGACTCTGGGAAGGGTGGTGGCACCTGGCAGGGTTTGGGGTGTGAAGATGGGTTTGATGGCAGCTTCTCTGCCGCTCCTGAAACTTTAGGTGACCACTTCATTATGCCTGTGGGCATGGGGGGTTTGCCTGAGCAGTATTCTGTGCCCCGACCCTTATGTCACATGGGCCTTTAGAGAGAGGCTGATTCAGTGACCTCATTATGTGCAAACTCAGCAAAGCACAGGCCAGCCACTGGGGTCTGGAGTGCCTGGGGCCTCAAGTCCAGTCACAGGATGTGAGAGAGTGGCAGACCTGTCCCTGAGAAACCAGGGCCCCCAGCATCTGACCTTTACCCACCAGTCCTCCAGCTGTGGCCTTGCATGTTCTTTCTGGGGCTGGTTCTTCTTACCTGATTGAGCAGAAGCCATGCAGCTGGGTCTTTGGATCGGGGGCTGAAGACGAGGGCCTCTTTGACTTTGTTGCTTCAACAGCAGTTGGCAAAGAAAAAAAAATGTATTGAGGCACTTATAGGATGGTCCTGGGACTGGCTGTTGGATTCTAGGATTCCAGAACAACATGGGAGGAAGGTGCTGGTCTCTGGGCTGGGTTTAGCGTGGATTTTTTTTTCCCCTCACTTTTCATCTTTTTATACCTATGCCTACTCTACTCTCTATCCCAGGGAGGCTCTCTCCTTCATATTCACTTTAGGACTTGGGTGTACTGCCTCCTCATTTCCATTAGTCCTTCATAGGATTCTTTTGATGAGCATTCAGTGAGACATAATAGGGGAATTAATCAACAACAGGGTTGGCCAGGGGTAGGCACTCAGCACATGGTAATTCCCTTCCACTCTCAACAATGTCCACTGCTCCTGCCTGGTTAATCTATCCCCAGGATTCTGAGCACTGCTGTGGGCATGCTTTCAACAGAATAATATGGTTAATGGACACATGGGTGTTATTGCTGGAGAACAGGAGGTAACTAAGGAGAACGCTGTCCGTTCTCAGGGGGGTTAGTCTAGACAGCAACTTGGCTGGACTTTGAATTATGGCTAACAGGACAGTGAGTGATGTGACCAGAGACATAGGATGTTGATATATTGCAAAGTACTTGGAGAGCCAGGTTAACGAATTTGACTTTCATCTTTGGGGTGGGGCATTGAAGGATTTTTAAGTTAGAAAGTAGCGTAGATTTTAGCTTAATCTGTGTGCTAGAGAGGCATGATTCTTAAGCATTAGTGTGCATCGGGAAGGCAGATTCAAACTCTAATTGCTGGATCCCACCTCCAGAGTTTCTGATTTAGTAGTTCTGGGATGGAGCCTGAAAATTTTTGTCAGGTTTCTAGGTGATGTTGATGCTGCTGGTCCAGGGACTATGCTTTGAAAACCATGTGTTGTGGAGGATGGTCTAGAGGTGGGTAGGCCTGCAGGCACCGAGCTCGTTAGGAGACTGGGACAATAACTGAGTTGTAAGATGATGTGGTCTGATTTAAAGCAGGAACTGTGGCTCTAGAAAGAAGGAACACAGAAGAAGAGTCAGCAAGATTTTCTGGCCCGATGGGATGAGTGGGAAAGGTAGGCAAACCTTCCAAAGGTTTTCTAACTGGGAACCCAAAAGAATGATGGTGCTTCTCAGGGAAAGACCACAGAGCAGAGGCTTCTGGGTCAGGATGGAGGACAGGCATTGGGTGCATGGCTCCAAGTGGTCCAGAAGCCTGAGGACCTGCAGTGGCTTCCTGCCTGGAACCTTGAGTGTGGCAGTGGCTGCGGAAACAATATATCCAAGAGGGGACTACAGGGCTAGAGCGAGTCCAGCCAGGGATGGACCTGGGGCACAAAATTTAAGGAAGCATCACTAGGGGTTGTGCAAGCTTTGCCTGACCCCAAATCCGAGCCCCGATTAAATTTTATGCCCCAGCTATCTCACTGGACTCGCCTTAGCCCCAGGGTTTGGTGAAACCGTTGCTGTTGCTTCAAGCTCTTGCTTCAAGCCTGAAAGAGGCCCAGTGGGGTCAGCAGGTGGAAGGAAGGGCTGTGGACCCCGCTGTGTGTTGAATCCCATTTGTCCATATTGGAAGCAAGTCATGTGCCTCGGTCATCTTATCACCAGAGGTGCCTGTACTCGTACACCTGTTCATGACTTGTATGGATCCAAATTTTGTGTCCACAGCACTGTCGAAGGGAACTGGTCACTGGAGACACTGACGGCTGGAAAGCCTTACAAATCTACCGAGCCCCCTGTGGATGATGTGGACGCAGTTCTAAGGCAGTAGCAATGCCTGGTATTCCTGCGTTAGCTGAGCCCGTGCACAGAGCCA
Organism: Ailuropoda melanoleuca; assembly: GCF_002007445.2. Lineage (NCBI taxonomy): Eukaryota > Metazoa > Chordata > Mammalia > Carnivora > Ursidae > Ailuropoda > Ailuropoda melanoleuca. Next base: position 126,796,501 of record NC_048221.1, read on the forward strand.
GCTGTTCTGTAGAAGGGCAAAGAGAGAGTCTTGGAACATCTTTCTTGAGCGTCCTTTTAAATATACTTTGTTGTTGTCGTCTGTTTGTTTTTGTTTCTGTTTTGTTTTAAGGACTTAATCTATGGAGCTCCATCAGGCAACCAAAGCAATCCAAGTTTAATCTCTAAGCATTCATGTCCCAAGTTCAGATTTTTCTTGCATCGTCTCAGCTGGTGCATTCCCCAACTTCTGAATTTCTAAAAATACCCAGCGTGGTTCCCTCTACAAAACACCAGCACCCTGCCAGCTGTTAAAGAAATAAACTCAAAACAAAAATGCTGTAGTTGTGAAATAAGATATATTTAATTAAATAAAAAAGGAAAAGCAAGTGCTATTACAAGAACATAAAACTGTAAGGCATAAGATAAAAACTAAATTACTACAAGGCAGCTCGATCCAATCTAATCCTTAAAGATAAAGATGAAACCAGAAAATTGCATGTATTGAGAAATCAACATAAGCCCTGAGCAAATATTAACTAGAGATCTATAAACTGGTTGATAATAAACAGTTCTATGAACATTAGGATTAGGAAGGGAATGGAAATGGAGCCACACTGGGGTGTGGGGGACTCGAGTGTGTCTCTCCATCCTGTTCACAGCATGCATTTGTACAGGGATCCTGTTGAGGTGACTTTTCCATTAGCTGATTTCAGTAAATCTGAGAGGAAAACATCAAAGGTAGAGGTACCTGGGAGAATTTCTATCCATCGTCTTTTGAAAGACAAAGAGATGGATGTGATCTCATCTTACCAGGCTATAAAATGGAGCTTGCAGATAAAATGTTTGCCTTTTACTGTGGGTTTCTAACTTAGCTGTTGACATGATTTTAACAGTGCGTTTAAGCATGAAGAATGGTCTAATTACATGTTAAGTAGCCTTTTTTAATAGTTCTAATAAAGGTCCATTTAGACATTTATACTGACAACTCAGTTCTTTGGAAGGGCATTTTTCAAGTTGCCTGCTAGAAGAAAACATTTCCTGGCCAAAAGAAAAAAAACGAAGCAGCAGCACCAGCGGCCTGCTATTCGCTACAGAATGTTGCTCCCGCTTTCAGAGACGCCATTTGTAGAGAGGCCGGGTCTCCTGTTGGAGAAGCCAGCAGTGGCAGCTGAAAAAATCAAGCTAATTCACAGGTGAAGATGCCCTCTTTGTCACAGTTTCAGGCTCCGGGATAAAGATGCTCTTTGGAGAGCATTCATGCATTTCACACCCCATGCGGGGAGCTTCAGAATACAGTCTGAATGGGAAAGACTCCCGAGAGTGAGGGGGCCGGCTCTGCCAGACGGGGAACACTGTCCTCCACCACATCAAGGTGCAGGGACAGCCAGAATCTCTGAGGGAACTGGAAGGCTCTATGGGGACAGAGTTAGCGTTCTCAGGCCCCAGGGGAGGTAAGTGACCTGGAGGCTCTTAAAATATAGTTGTGTGTGTGTGTGTGTGTGTGTGTGTGTGTGTGTGTGTGTGTGTGTTTTGCCTGAGGCTCCAACTAAAGTGTTCCTGACAGAAAAAGAGCTATCTATGTGCTCTTAGCTCTGGAAAAAGTCTCCACAGCCTCCTAGAGTCAGGACCATGAACTCATTGTGAATCGTCTTGGGGTCGAAGACTCTAACTTTAAGCTTCTTGAGGAAAGGGCCTGCATTCATCTGCCAGGGCTGCCATCACAAAGTACCCCACACTGAGTGGCTTCAACAAAAGAAATTTTCTTTTCTTCACTATTCTGGAGGCTGGACGCCCAAGATCAAGGTGTCTGAGACCTCTCTCCTTAAGCCTGTAGACAGCTGTCTCCTCTGTGTGTCTTCCATGGTCTTCCCTTTGTGTGTGTCTGTGACCAGATTTCCTCTTGTGAGGACACCCGTCATACTAGATTCAGGCCCACATTAATGATCTCATTTTAACGTAATTGCCTTTTAAAAAAATCCTATCTCCAAATAGAATCACATCCTGAGGTACTTGGGATAAGGACTTCAACACATAAATTTTTGGCGGGGGGACACAATTCAGCCCATTACACGGCTGCATCTTTATCCTCTTTGTGAATCTGGGAGTAAAAATACATCGGCTTCTTATCCTTTCTCCAGAGGATTGCTCAATACTTGATAGGAGATGGAACACAAAATAAACCTCATCTATTCCCCATTCTGTTAATGAAGACCAGGAGAGAAGCTGCCCTGCCTAAGAATTTCTCTTGTAAGATAAGGAAAACTTTACTTTCAAAGTGTTTGCAACCATGATTCTCAACCGTGCCTGGGCCTCCTCTCCAGAGCTGCTCATCGAATTGACCTGGGTTAGGTTCAGACATGGACAACTTTTCAAAGCTCGCCCCACCCAAAGTGATTTTACCTTGTAGCCAGGGTTGATATGCATTTCTGATGCATTGGTGGACCCCGGACATGGTCTGGAAGGGGAGAGAAGATCAGTAGCTATTCTGTGTAATAATGTGCAGGGATTTTCACAGTGCTCAGGAAAACTCTTTATAGATGACATAGTCTTTAGAAAAATGTTTCTCTTCTTAACTGCGAATTCAGGCTGTGCTAAATCCTGTATGTGAGAATTATTGTATGTTCTTGGGAAGAAAGTAGTGTGTGTGTGTGTGTGTGTGTGCGCGCGCGCGCATGCCTATGTGTGATTGAAAATATCCCAAGAACCATGAGGTGTCACAGTTTCCTCTGGGTCCCCATGAAATGAACATGGAGAGTCACCTTCCTGGAATGACTTGCTGAAAATGCCCATGGGGTTTTTTCCAGATTGAATATGCCAGATCCTGGAAAGAATAGCATCTCAAGGAGATGAAAGGCTAAAGCCAACCTTTAGGAGTGAAGTGTGGGGAGGGTCAAAACCTGAAGGGCTGAGGCTCTCTTTCAGAAGACAGGGTGGGCTGATCGGACACTGGGACGCAAGGCTAGGAACTGGGGTGCACTCGTGAGAGTATCTCCTGCAAAGAGCTTATTATTTCTCTCGAATTTTAAGAAAATCGTGTTGTATCTCATTTAAATTGTGCCAGCACTACATTGTCGTTCCTCTCCACAGCTGACGCACCTTCCGTGGAGTCTTCTCATCCTCTCAGCTCCCTGTGAAGGTGCATAGTGCGGCAGGTTTTAACTGGCTGAAACAGGCAGGGCTTTTCAAAACTGCTTATGTCTGGGCCCGCTAGACCAGTTTCATCAGTCTCGCGGTGGGCCCATGCAGCCGGAGTAGAAAACCCAGGAAAAAGAGGCGGATGGTGGTCCTAAAGCTCCAGGGAGGGAAGGGCCAAGCCCCATGCTCTGAGAGAAGCATGAGAAAGAGCAGGTGAGTCAAGCCTGTGTCTCTAGGTATACCAGGTGAAGGGGAGCCATAGGGTGTTGGTGGGAGTGACATCTGGACCATCTTGTGCCCCTAGAACCTGGTAAAGGAGCTTAGTGTGTAGGCAAAGATGATCTTTGCTGTAGTCATCTGTATACTTGTGTTATGTACTTAGGAGTATTGGAACATCCGCCACAATGCTGGGTAAGTGTGATGAAGAAGTAGACACCCAGTAAGGTGTTAAAGTTGTTCTTATGTGTCACCCACACACGTCCTGTTTCAGCTCCCCTACTCCACTGTCAAGATCAATAGGGACTGCTTGGCCATAGTCCTTCACATGAGCAAATATTTATTGAATATTAGCTATGATCAGCACACGGACTTCTGGGAAGCTTCCAGTTGAGTTGTAAGGATAAAGTATGTCTACATGAAAATATAAATTTCTGCATAAGTCTACATGCTTTGGGAAGAGACTGTGGTAATACTAGGCAAGCACTTAGAGGAAGGGTTGCTCCCTAGGGGCTGGAATGAGACTGGATCCATGAAAAGTCATACAGGATGGGGATGTTTGCACATCTGGATGAAGGGGAAGGATATCTAGGTAGAGGCAACCACATGGGGTGTGGGGGGGAGCAGACATGGTGCATATGATGGGGAGTGGGGAGAGAGCAGTGATATAGAAGTCTGACTGCAGGGTTTGCAATGGGGAAGATGTAGGAGATACTACAGATAGAGTAGGGCACTTTGAGATACTGGCTGGAAATGCAGAAATGTGGATTGAGTGGTGGGTGGGTAGGCGGTTATTACCTGGCTTCCTGGTGCTGCTCCCCTGCACTGCCCCTCCTCCCACTTCTACAGTGCTGTGACAATTAAGACGGGGAATCTCTGAGAAGCTGCCAAAGACCGATCTCTCAGAGTTGATGAGCACTAAGTAGACAGAAGTGGGGATGGGGCCATTGAGTAGAAATCAAGGGGAAGAGGCAATTGTTTTATTTTAGCAATAAAAGAATGAAAAAGTAGATTAGATGTGGATGATTTCATGCTAGACTCAAAGACTCCTTAAAGTCTTCCTGTCTTTTCAACTGTTTCTTATTAAGACTCTAAGGCCATATTCCTAACCTACTTTAAGGAGTCCTATTCTCCAAGTCGTTAATTGTTTTCTTGCATTTTTAGAGGTCCTCAAGTTCTTCTAATCCCTCCCAAATCCTGAGCATTTCAGAGGTAACCTGGAGAGGCTCAGAGTGCCCTAGAGAGCTGAAAAACCCATAAATACTTCGTCTGATGGAGGGGCTTTTTTTTTTGTTACTTGTGCCTGCAAATAATTCATTTAATTCATGTGTGTGTGAGTGTTGACCCCTCCCCGCCATGTGCAGGCGACAGGAACCGACTGATTAGAAAACAAATTAAACCCCAGCACTCACTTTGCAGAAGAGGAGTGGGCTATACAGGAATTTCTACTAAATACGTTGTAAAATTGGATATATTTTAGTAGGTAAAAAGTCACTCCGGTTTATATAGGATGTGATCTTACCGAACTGACAAGCTTTTAAAACATCACCCCTTAAAGGAAAAATGACAGTGACACAAAATCACATCAATATGGCTTTGTTATTCACAATAAGTCACAAAATTTAAACAAAAATTCAAATTCTAAAATGGAATGTCTTGGCCAGAATTAGGATGAGGTAGGGGCTTTCATAGAAATCATCCAGTATGAGGGATAACTTGGTATCCAAGGGCATTTCTTTTTCCTGTGGCTTGAACTTGGCAGCCTCCAGCCCCAAGGACCCTGGAGGGGCTGTTAGAGGAGGCTTGAGACAAAGAGAAACAGCCCCTGGGGCCAGAGCCCCTGCACAGGTGCCAAGTTAGTGGGATGAGGACGTCCTGGGCCTCATTTGGAGCTAGCAGGACATCGCAGGGTGTCTGTGTCGCTTGGTGAAGATGAGGAACCAGAACAGCGGGGAGCAGAAGGAGACTCATCATCTAAGTTTGGGTGTACAGAGAAGGCACCGTTGTGGTTATAAAAGTGACTGGATTTCTGTAAAACGGTGAGGTGGGAAGCAGTGACATTTTCTAGTGAAGGAGCAGGAGCCCTCTGAAGAACAGAGGACAGGGAGGTCAGTACCCTCTAGGGTCACCTAGCACCAAGCACTCAAAGACTTCTTGCCCTGGGGGGTGTGGTCAGCCTTGGCAGCCAGGAGGAGTTTATCACCTTGATGAGGCAGGCAAGGGCACACTGATGTGACTTTGAGGGTGTGGGGTAGAGGAGTGCGAGCCTTCCCAGGAGACGGGCTGGGCCTGGAGGCCACTGATCCTACTGACAGAGGATAGGGGCTGATGGCAGGTGGAGTGGCAGATGGAGGCCTCAGGTAACAGGAGAGTCTCCCTTGGCCCTTCTGTCTTCTGCCCAGTATGCCACACTTAGCCCAGGCCCTTCGATTCTGCTAGATCCCTCGGGAGGGTGTGTGTGTGTGTGTGTGTGTGTGTGTGTGTGTTTAGGGTGGGCAGGACCTGGAATTAGAGGGCATATGTGAGAGTCTCCAGAAACCAGTCCATCCTTCACCCATTTTCAGAATAAGGGGGGCAAATTGGAGAGAATGAACCCTTTGGTACTTTTACCTTCCTTCGGACTCTGCCCTGGGCTGGAGGCCTAGGGGAAGGCCTGTGGCATCAACGTAAGCAGTAAGAGCAAAACGGTTGAAGTGCATATAATGGAGGTGCATTCATTCTCTGGGGCGGCCTCACGAAGTACTGCAAACTGGGCAGCTGAAACAACTGATATTTGCTGTCTCCCCGCTCTGATCAAGGTGTTGGCAGGGTTGGTTCCTTCCGAGATTGGTGGGGGCGGGGGGAGTCTGCACTTTGAATCTCTCCTAGCTTCCGGTGGGCTGCTGGCAACCTCTGGCTTTCCTTGGCTTGTAGATACAATGCCCCATCTCCAACATCATCTGCCCATGGAGTTCTCCCCGTGTGCACGTCTGTCTCTGTGCCCACATTTCCCCATTTTATAAGGACGTAGTCATCTTGGATTAGGGGCCACCCAATGACCTCATCTTATCTTGATCATCTGCAAAGACCCTAGTTCCAAAGAAGGTCACATTCACAGCTACCGGGGGTTAGAACTCCATCATCTTCTTGAGGGGCAGAATTCAACCCATAATGCTGGGCAAGCGTGTGACTGGGCAAAGAAAAAGTGTGTGACAAATGGGGAAGAATGTGAGTTTTAGGAACAGGCTGGAGCCCTGCAGTGTGTGGGCTCCGTGGGTCATTCAGTCCTTGTGTCCCTAGCCGTCCGATGAGGGTTTCGAGTGCTGCTTCACAGAGTTGGTGTGAGGGTGATCATGTATCTAAAGACCTCTTGATTTTTGGAGAGGCGGCACCTATCAGCTGTTATGGCTGTAATGTGCCATCCATACATTCTCTCACAGAAGATGCCAGTCATATTCTTTGGCCCCTTGTTTTCTCAACCGTGAAATGGATTGAATAAATAATGTGTTAATTTGGCATGTAATCCTACAGCATGGCAGTTACAAAGGATAGCCATGGATGTGTTGGCAGCAGGCGATGTGTGGGAATGGGGGGTGGGCAGGGGCTTAAGGTGAACAAGGAACAGAAGCTCCGGGGCACATGGTTAGGCCAGAGGAGGGGGGAGTGGCACTGGGAATGGAGGGGTTCAGGCAGGACAGAGAGCAGCAGACGTTAGTGACATGGCACAGAGTCAGAAGATGTTCCAAAGCTTTGTTTGCAGTGGTGTTCCAAATGATGTTAACATTCCAATTCCAAATAATTCCGAGGCTGTGGGTGTTTTCCCCACAACAAGCAAACCTCTGATGTCCTGTAATTCAACTTAATTCTTTTTGTTTTTTAAAGATTTTATTTATTTATTTGACAGAGATAGAGACAGCCAGTGAGAGAGGAGGGAACACTNTTCCGAGGCTGTGGGTGTTTTCCCCACAACAAGCAAACCTCTGATGTCCTGTAATTCAACTTAATTCTTTTTTTTTAAAGATTTTATTTATTTATTTGACAGAGATAGAGACAGCCAGTGAGAGAGGAGGGAACACAAGCAGGGGGAGTGGGAGAGGAAGAAGCAGGCTCCCAGAGGAGCAGGGACCCCGATGCGGGGCTCGATCCCAGGACCACGCCCTGAGCTGAAGGCAGACGCTTCATGACTGAGCCACCCAGGCGCCCCTAATTCAAGTTAATTCTAACATGATCCACTTGGAGATAGCATCAGGTTCCATAAGTTAAGGGCTTGGTCCTGTAAGACTGGCCCCCCAACCCTTGATCAGATTCCAGTTGCAAGTCCAGGATGTTAACTCATGCTTTTGATTGAAGGGCTATGAATTGGAGGTTCCCTTAACTCCCTTCTTGGGTTTAATTAATTTGTTAGAGTGGCTCACAGAACTCAGAGAAACATTTTACTTACTCAACCACGTTTCATTATAAAAGATATAGCTCAGGAATGGCCAGATAGAAGAGATGCATAGGGCAATGTGCGCCACTCTCCCCAAATCTCTGCGTCTTCACCAACCCGGGAGCTCTTTGAACCTGTACTTTTGGGATTTTGTGGAGGCTTCATTACACAGGCACAATTGATCATAGCTCCATTACTATCACTTCTCCTTCTTCAGGAGAATGGGCAGTGGGGCTGAAAATTACAGGTTTCCAATCATGGGTTGGTCTGCCTGGTGACCAGCCCTGATCCAGGAGCCCACTCAGAGTCACCACATTAGAATGAAAGATGCTCCTATCACCCAGGAAATTACAAGGGTTTTGGAAACTCTGTGCCAGGAACGAAGGGCCCAGAAACCAGTGTATTTTCCATTATCTCACAGATGCTCTTTTGTAGACACTAGCCACAGTACACCTCATAATCCTATCCTTGGGTCACATTGGCTGTGACCTCTGAGATCCCTCCCAGAATACGAGGCCTATGACTGGCTTCTGGAAAGCTCTGTATTAGCTCTGCTGCCAGTTTTGGATCCCTCCCTTTGGTAGTTCCGTTATTTATAAACAGATGCTCACCTCTAGTCTTCTAGCCTAAATCAAGGGAGCCATTCCTTGGAAGCAACAGAGGATGGCCAGCCCCTCCACCATGATCTTGATGGTTGAACCATCACAGATGTTCTGGTCAGTGCTCCTCCGTGCTGCACTCAGCCTCCCCTGCACCAGTGGCCTCCGCAGTTGGCTAGGGTTTGCGTTTGTGCACATACAGGTTAACCATGGTTTTTCATCTTTTACTTTCGAGATCTCTCCCCTGAGCCCCTCTCTGATTCTTGGTCTTCCCATCCATATCATTGTTCCTAGACTGACTTCTGATTACTTAAAGGCTGTAAGCCCACACCTTTCACTGCAGCCTGAAAGGAGAGGCAGTTGGTTAACAAAGAAAGCTATGGCTGGTGATTTTTCTTTTTCTCCCTCCTCAGTTCCGAAGCTGAAAAAAATCATGGCATACTTCAAACTTGAGCAGTGGCTGTGAATGTATTCACTCTTGAATTCATCTGTGAGGTTATTATATGCAGCTTTGATGTTACAGCAAGACTACCTGGGTCGTTTTGTTCCAATTACTCAGTGCAGAGGAGGACTTCATGCCGCACGGAGGAGCCCCACTTTGATGTTTTGTCGAGGCTGCCCTTCTTGGGGCGGAGGCATCAAGAGAGATGCCAGGCCACTGGGGCCACGCCCAAGTGGTGGGACCCCAACCTGGAGCTGAGGAGCTGGGTGCTTTCCACACCGCGCACCACTGTCTGGCCCGGAGGAGCTGCGGGGGGAGAAGCCATAGTGTGGGCCTATCAAGCACATTTGCCATTGCATCACAGAGGATCTGGAAATAACCTCATTTTCCTCAATTAGGAAGATGGAGATTGTAATGGCTGTACTTTGCTCTCCTCAGACATCTTTCATCTCTGCATTGCAAAGTGCTCTGAAAGCATGATTAATGAAGCTTCCCAACTCCTCAGCCGGCCAGGCGCCCCACTGCCTGCTTCTGTCCAGGCTAAATGGTTGAGGCCAGCTTGCTGGAGGAGCTCAGGTTAAAGGGAGATCCTGCTCACCCCGGCACAGGGCAAGGATGGTTGCTGGAAACTCCATGGGGTGGGGGCAGGAGGAGGAAGAGGCGGCGCAGGGTGGGGGAGGCAGGGGGCTCAGAGCTAGCCCTGGCTGTGTCACTAGGCTACTGTCAGGTCGTGTACCTGGTGCCGCCACGCCACCCTCCCCCATCCAGGTCTCAGCGTCAACTTGTGAGAAACAGGGAGTGGAATTCGAAGATGTCTCAGGTGCCGCCTGGCTTGGCTGCCCTGAGTCGGTGTGCTGATGTATCACAGCCACAGACTTCCCAGGCCAGTTGGTGTCTTGCCTTGTTGACTTCCTTGCTCAGAGCTGGGATGCTCCTTGGTCCCGGGGAGTGCCCCTGCCTCACAGCTCCCAGAGCCGTCCGCGTCATCCGCATCCTCCATCACTTCCCTGTCTCGTGTGGATGGGCTCCCACACTCACATTTGACACCTACCTCCTCAGCACATCGTCTCCGGGTTCGACCGTCCGGGCCAGCTTGCCTCTCTTCCACGCGTTGCCTTCAAGGTGCCTTCTCCCACCTTTACCTCTTTCTTTTGCATTTCCTCCAAACACAAATACCGGCTCCTTTTGTATTTCTGCCACACTGGATTGCTGTCTTCTATCCACTCAGGTTGGACCTCTCCCCCATGACCCTTGAGCTCCTGCAAAGTCTTGGGCTGTTTGCTCAGGCATCGCCTACCCATCCAGCAGACTGTGGTTTTAGAGCTTTCGTGACCTGCTTCTAGATTTACTGTCTGCCCACCCCTCATTGCTACCAATGTCTGTTGTGGTAATTCTGTTCCCTTCCCAAATAGCGGCCCTCGTACACTATGGGCTAAGAACCAACTCATGGCGCAGTTGAAACGGAGGTATGACAGGAAGGCTGAGGCTTCCACGTCTCTGCGCAGATAGTGGTGTCTCTAACCTGTGTGCTCAGTTGCCTCGTTAGGACCATTCTTTTCTCAGCTGGACTGCAGAGGGCTGAGGTCGTAGGATACTGGCGTTCGGTTGGATGGGACATAAGGTTAAGTGCAGAGACAGGCGGTACACAGAGGAGGCTCCAAAGAAGGGAGGGCAGCAAAAGGTCTGTTCCCTTCTATTTGAAGAGTAACTGAAAGGAAAAAGAAAGGAATTAGACCTGTTCTTTATTATTGGTTGCTAATATACGCTTCCAGATACTGCATTTTGGACTAGAAATTGTGATGCTAGATAAACGAAATTTTCCACCGGTGTTTTGGAAATTCCCAGAGTTTCACAGGTGAAACATGCCTTGGAGAATGGCGTCTCAGTTGGAAGATGCTTATTCTTTCCCTAGACATTGCACCCTGACTTCTGGCTCTCCCAAGGGAGGGCTCAGCTTTTGGGAGCTGAGGCAGGGTGCTGCCATGCAGGAAGGCTGCCCTTGGATGCCCCACTTGTGGGGTGCTCCAACCAGCCACAAAAGCAGTTCTGGGGAGAAGCCGTATTTTGTTGTAGAGGCTTTCAAGTGTAAAAAGCCCAGTAAAACTTAATTCTGTCTCTTTTCTGGAACAAACAAAAAGAAAACTGCTGAGGTGGAAAATGCAGAATGGGAAATACAGGATAGCCATGAGGCTGGAGTTTTAAAAACAGGAAAGAATTCCTTTGAGAATGCCACATGTTTGCATGGAGCGGACACCACCCATCCATCTGGCACAGATTTGGGTCTTATGGGCCCTTCTGATGTGAGAGGCTTTGAGTGGACCCCTTGTGTGAACTTCCTCTGTCTGGCCTCATCGCCGGTGCTCCCTTCCTTCTGGTGCCTCTGCCCACACCCGAAGTTGCTCCCAGAGAGGTTCATGGAGGCTGCCAACCATAGGCTCCGTCCTGGGGGATCCGCTCCAAATACAAGCAGCTGCAGGGCCCCTCCTGTGGCTCTCTAGGCCCCAGAGGACCAGTCTCTGCTCTGCTCTCAGTGTCTCTCCTACTGGGCCTCCTTTGCTGCCACCAACCTCAAGCAAGTGTCCCCAGGGGCAGCCCTCGAGGCGCCATCTGTGGAACTTGACTGCATCCTGATTCCGGAGTTCTGCCATCACAACCTGCCTGCTTCTCCAGTTCTGTCAAGCTCAGTGGCCATCCTGCTGCCCTTTGACCAGTGACCAGAATCCTTGCTGCCTGGCTCACCATTGCTGATATCCACGGGTTGCAGAGAGGCATGGCCACGGTGTCACATGTGGGGAGCAGACGGCTCTCTGAGCAGGACTGATGCTGGGAGACATCTGAGGGGCCACGCTGTCGAACCAGCCACATGCAGGAAAGGTCGGGCTGGGGAGTGGGAGACAGAAGGGACCACTGCCCTGCCCAGGGCTGGCTTTGGGCTCCCATTTGGAGATGATTGTGAGAGTGTCTTTTTTGGATGCTGAAGTAGCAGGAGAGTGTGGATTTTCTTTATCGTCTCTTTAGGATACTTGTCACCGTAATTTGTGCCTCATGGCGTCCAGCTGTGGTGGCCCATCATTTCACCGGTACCCTGGATGCTCGCTCATGGCCTGTCAGTCCAATCTTGTTGGCAGAAATGGTCAGCTAACCTCCAGGGGGGTGAGTTCCCCACCAGAGCATGGAGTTGTTGCTGGGATCGGCTAACCCACGGGGGCTGTTCCACCAGCACCCCTGCATTTAGGTGGCACCCTGCGATGAGCTGCACAGGTAGGAATGTGAGTGGAACCCATGAGTGTCATGTCTGAGCCAAAGCATTAAAAAGTCTCCCCACATGTCAGCTGAGGGGAGAAGCCGGTGAGGACTTGGAGTGGGCAGAGCCGTGATCTCGAAGGAGCCTGGAGCGCCGCGTGAGCACGTGACAGGGGCCCGGTGGGAACCACCAGACCTGGACCGTGATGCGAGTGGAGAATACGTTTTCACTGTGTGAAGCCCCAGAGAACTCATGGGCATTTAGGGCTTCACTAGCACAATAGCTAGTATTACCATAATTAACACACATTGGTTTCGACAACCCAAAGCCTTTTTGGTCCTAGCTGAGCATTAAGCATCAGTCCCGGTTTTTTGTCCCTCCTCCCTGCCTTCCGGAGCAGCGGCTGCTGAGCGGCAAGGTTTGCAGAGAGAGATATGAGAGGACAAACAGGGTGAGAGGTGGGTTAGGGTTGTTATTGAAGGAATTTCTTCTCTGGGCCCTGTGAGAATTTTTTTTTTTTTTTTTTAGTGATTTCTGGGTCTCTGGAATTATGAAAGTAATGGAGTCATGAATATAATTACCTCTATTCTGTAATTACCCGGCAAATATCATATGAATACATAGGGGGTTTGAGTCAGCAGATCTGGCAGCTGCAGAGTTTGATTATGATGATTTAGCTGTTGGGAAATGCCAGGGATTAATTTCGGTCATCAGTGTAGGAACAACAAGGAGAAATGGCCCCAAATTAGGAGGGGACAAATGCAGGCTGTGTGGTAAGAACACTTGGGGACTGGGGGTCAGTTGGACAAAGCCTACCCCCACCCCCCCACCTCCCCTAGTGTGATCCTGCGGTATGGGAGTGCTGCCGCTGTCCCCAGGTCACTACTCTGTGAGACTCACACGTGGGATTGCAGAAGGTAACAGATATGTTTGTCTGAGCTCTCTGGCTCTCTCAGTGGGTTTCCCATCCACTGTGGCCACCATGCTCCTGTGAGGGGGAGTGGGCACAGCCACCCCCATTTCACAGGTGGCAGCACGAGCCCTGAAGAAGGAGATCCCTCCATGCAGCCCAGTGAGTGAGAGCCCAGGTCTCCCGTGTCCTTTCTCTTCTCTTGCACTGGCTTTGGTGAGGAACATACCTCTAATTATGTTTTTCCAGTGGATAAAGATGATTTCTTTTATGATTGCTTTTTCAAATGGTTCTCAGGAAAGTTTTATGAAGAAAACACGGGTACCTGTTGTGCAGATCAGACCCTGCTGTCTCAGGAAAGAGGTGGAGAAGACCCTCTGGCAGCTGCAGGACTCCTAACAGAGGCCAAGGATTCCTGTGGTCTTAACTTTGTTATGCAGCTGAGCTATGTTGTGTGTCCCTTCCTAATCTGGGGCCATATTTCTTTGTTGTTCATATACATATGACCAAAATTAATCCCTGGTATTTCCCAGTGGATAAATCATTATAATCAAACTCTGCAGTTTGATTTTACTTAGGAGTCTCCTGGCCTCTGCTCTGGATAGCACCCAATTACCACCACTAGAATGGAGAGGGTGGCAGTATCTGGGTGAGGCCAGTACTGCCCTGAGCATTTTCCATTAGTCTGAATTGCTCTTTACTCCTTTTATTTTGGGACACAGTGCTCACCACTCACTGTCCTAGGAAGTCCCTAGAGCCAAATTGATTCAGCTCCAAATCCAGGTACCTGGGAAAAGGGTCTTGGATGAGGGACAATCAGGGCTGTTTGGGCTGCAGTGTAAGGGTGTTTTGGGCACAGAGGTGCTAACTCACAAATAGAATCTGTGTGGGCCTGGACCTGTTCCCTGCTCTGGGTTTGAAGACATCGGAGTGATTTCTTATCTTTATCAGTGGAATAACCAAGACTTCGTTTACTTACTGAAGCCTGACAGGCTAGCTGCTGGCTTGAGGGTAGGGAGGGTAAGCAAGTAAGGAGGGGGAAGGGTGACTCAAGATGGAGAGAAGTATGACACCCTGGGGCGCTTCTTATTCGTGGCCACAGGCAATGTCAGGGACCCAGAGTGAAGCTGCTTTGGTCAGCAGTTGTGTCCCCTTCTGAGTTTGTGGAACTGTGTCCACCAGATGCTATTCCAGATTCATCTGCTCCTTTGCCAACACGCATAAACCTGTCTCATATCTGTACCCCAGGCACAGGCTGACCACAGATTCTTACCCAGGATTTTGTCATTACTTTAAATGGTAACATTCCTGCAGATCTGAATTCAGATCTAAATACTACTTTTGACTGAGTGTCCAAACTATCTTTGTGATGCTGACTTGGACTCTAACAATAACTCTAAACTTTTAATGTTGACCCTAAACAAGATCTCAGCAGCTTCCAATATATAAACTAATCCTAAGGTCTAAGTATAAGTCCAGCCCTAACTGAAACCTAGACACCAAGCTGCATTTGAAACAAGATTTTCATCCTAACCTGTAGCCTAACCCTAACCCTCACCATGATGCAGACATTAACTGTAGCTAAATCTCACCACTGTAGATTCAAGCTCTAATTTTAACCCAGCCTTAAACCTCACCCAACCAAGAAATGTTTCTAAGGTCTGACTCTTCTGAGCTGGAATATGATACCCTCATCTATCATCTGTAGGGGAGGAAAATTTTCCTTTCACCCTCTTATATTCTCCAGCTGGGGCTGAGAAACAAATCAAAAGAAAAACAGAACAAACAAAGGAACAAATGAAAAACCTGACAATAGGCAGGTTAACAGGATTACTCCTGTTAAATTTAGAGAGAAGTGACAAGACAAAGGGAAGGAACTTTGAGCTCCTGGGACAAATTGTAGGAAGGCAAATATGTGGGGAAAATAGTGGTGGATAAGGCTGAGTTAGTAAGGTTTGTTTGTGTAGACTCTTTCTTGGCACCATCTCCTCTCTGGTGATAAGGTTGTTAGTCCCTTCTTGGAACAGGAAGTAGATTGGAGTGGGTTGGGGGCACCTTCACAAGGGGGAAGTTACGATCTATATTTAGGCACAGGGGGGACTGCAGAGAGCTCATCTTGTGTCTGTGTTTTCTCAGTTGCTTTCAGCTCAAAATAACCCTCATGCCAGAGTAGTACATTTTGGGGCATGTATTCTGGTCTCCTACACACCCTTTCCCTACTTGCCCCTCCATTTCCAGGTCTGCTGCTGCGGGCTCCCAATGGTGATGAGCCTGTCCCCCAGGCAAGGTTTTGAGTCTTGAGCTTTGAACTTCTATCATTGCTTTTTGATTCCCAAGACGGAAGATGAGCTGATTTGATGATAGACAAATCCTGGGTGGTGTGTTAGTTGAGGTGAATGGGTTAAGGTGTGACCATTTTGAGAATGATTTACATTAAGAATCTGTTATCAAATCCTAGGCTCTTGGGGTAAATAGAGGAAAAATTAAAGTACGTATATGTGATGGTGAAGGGGGGGAATAGAATATAGCTTTTTGCTCAGGTTTATCATGTTTTTATGCCTCACACTTCCTAAGTAAGTAGGGATACAGTGAAGATTAAATGAGCTAATATATTAAAAATGTGTATAGAGCACTTGATAAATGTTTATTCTAATTATTTATCATCATCATCATCATAGTTCAGTTTCTTAGGCCCTGAATAGATGTGAAACTATTTAAATTTTCACAAAAATAATTTGAAAATGTGAACCTAATGTTTCACTGTCTTCTCAGCAAAAGCTACCGTTTAGAGATATAAACATTTTTGGTAAGCATAACTTCTCTGAACACCAGCTTCATAAACTTACATAAATAACTTCTGTGGGGCAGAGAGATCAGTGGGAGATGCTGAAAGAAGGTATATGTGTGTGAGGCAGAAATCTTCCCCTAATGTGTTCCCTTCAGTGTGACACAGGGAAAGAGCACTACCTCTGGAGTTAGATGGGTTTATTACAGCCGTGCTCCACTGCCTACCCTACCACTAATGGGCAATTCATTCATTCACTCACTGAATCATGCCCTTCTCTGTGTCAATCACTGAACAGATCATTCCAGCTCTCATGGAACTTTCTTTTTTTTTGTTTTTTGTTTTTTGTTTTTTTTGTTACGGTGCTAAGTACTTTGATTTTTTTAAATGATTTTTTATTATATTATGTTAGTCACCATACAGTACATCCCCGGATTCCGATGTAAAGTTCGATGCTTCATTAGTTGCGTATAACACCCAGTGCACCATGCAATACGTGCCCTCCTTACTACCCATCACCAGTCTATCCCATTCCCCCACCCCCTCCCCTCTGAAGTCTTCAGTTTGTTTCTCATAGTCCATAGTCTCTCATGTTTCATTCCCCCTTCTGATTACCCCCCTTTTCTTTATCCCTTTCTTCCCCTACCGATCATCCTAGTTCTTATGTTCCATAGATGAGAGAAATCATATGATAATTGTCTTTCTCTGCTTGACTTATTTCACTTAGCATTATCTCCTCCAGTGCCGTCCATGTTGCAGCAAATGTTGAGAATTCGTTCTTTCTGATAGCTGAGTAATATTCCATTGTATATATGGACCACAGCTTCTTAATCCAGTCATCTGTTGAAGGGCATCTCGGCTCCTTCCATGATTTGGCTATTGTGGACAATGCAGCTATGAACATTGGGGTGCATATGGCCCTTCTCTTTACTACGTCTGTATCTTTGGGGTAAACACCCAGTAGTGCAATGGCTGGGTCATAGGGTAGTTCAATTTTTAACTTTTTAAGGGACCTCCACACTGTTTTCCAGAGTGGCTGTACCAACTTGCATTCCCACCAACAATGTAGGAGGGATCCCCTTTCTCCACATCCTCTCCAACAATTGTTGTTTCTTGCCTTGTCTATCTTTGCCATTCTAACTGGCGTAAGGTGGTATCTCAGTGTGGTTTTGATTTGAATTTCCCTGATGGCTAATGATTTTGAACATTTTTTCATGTGTCTGTTAGCCATTTGTATGTCTTCATTGGAAAAGTGTCTGTTCATATCTTCTGCCCATTTTATGATTTGTTTATTTGTTTCTCGTGTATTGAGTTTGAGAAGTTCTTTGTAGATCTTGGATACCAGTCCTTTATCTGTGGTGTCCTTTGCAAATATATTCTCCCATTCCGTGGGCTGTCTCTTAGTTTTTTTGACTGTTTCCTTGGCTGTGCAGAAGCTCTTTATCCTGATAAAGTCCCATAAGTTCATTTTATCTTTTATTTCTCTTGCCTTTGGAGATGTGTCGTGAAAAAGGTTGCTCTGGCCGATGTCATAGAAGTTGTTGCCTATGTTCTCCTCTAGAATTTTGATGGATTCCTGTCTCACATTGAGGTCTTTCATCCATTTGGAGTTTATTTTTGTGTATGGTGTGAGAGAGTGGTCAAGTTTCATTCTTTTGCATGTAGCTGTCCAATTTTCCCAGCACCATTTATTGAAGAGACTGTCTTTTTTCCACCGGATGTTTTTTCCTGCTTTATCAAAGATTAGTTGCCCAAAGAGCCGAGGGTCCATTTCTGGGTTCTCTATTCTGTTCCATTGGTCGATGTGTCTGTTTTTGTGCCAGTACCATGCTGTCTTTGTGATCACAGCTTTGTAGTACAGCTCGAAATCCGGCATTGTGATGCCCCCAGCTTTGTTTTTCCTTTTCAACAGTTCCTTGGAGATTCGGGGCCTTTTCTGGTTCCATACAAATTTAAGGACTATTTGTTCCAGTTCTTTGAAAAATGTCCTCGGTATTTTGATCGGGATAGCATTGAAAGTGTAGATTGCTCTGGGTAGTATGGACATTTTAACTATGTTAATTCTTCCAATCCATGAGCATGGAATATTTTTCCATCTTTTTATGTCTTCCTCAATATCTTTCAAAAGTGATCTATAGTTTCTAGCATATAGGTCCTTTACGTCTCTGGTTAAGTTAATTCCAAGGTAACGCATGGTTTTTGGTGTTATTGTAAATGGGATGGATTCCCTAATTTCTCTTTCTTCAGTCTCGTTATTCGTGTATAGAAATGCAACTGATTTCTGGGCATTGATTTTGTATCCTGCCACCTTACTGAATTGTTCTATAACTTCTAATAGTTTGGGAGTGGATTCCTTTGGGTTTTCCATATAGAGTATCATGTCATCTGCAAAGAGAGACAGTTTGACTTCTTCTTTGCCGATTTGGATACCTTTGATCCCTTTTTGTCTTCTGATTGCTGTTGCAAGGACTTCTAGTACTATGTTGAATAATAGTGGCGAGAGTGGGCATCCTTGTCGTGTTCCTGATCTTAAGGGAAAGGCTTCCAGCTTTTCCCCATTGAGAATAATGCTTGCAGTAGGCTTTTCATAGATGGCTTTTATGAGATTGAGAAATGTACCCTCTATTCCTACACTCTGAAGGGTTTTAATCAGGAAAGGATGCTGTATTTTGTCAAATGCTTTTTCTGCATCAATTGAGAGGATCATATGGTTCCTCAATCTAGTGACAGTTACTAAACATGCAAACAAGCACGTGTAATTATAATTTGAGATAAAATCCAAGATGTAATGTAGGGTATAGTGAAAGAGGGTAATGGGAAAAAAAAGGTTCTCAGTTTGGGGGTGTTGAGGAAAGGTGTTCTAGAGCTAATAACTCAGTGGCAGGATAGGGGAGAGGATTTGATTTGGACAAGGCTGTCATCTGGAGGGGAATTAGACCTGGATTTCACAGTAGTGTGTGTGGTGCTTGTGTGTGACTTTGCAGCTGTTTCCATATCATGTTGAAATTATGAAAGTTACTAGACCCGTTGCTGGCTCTTGTTAGTTAATACCTTGATGAAGAAGCACATATGTTATTGCTACATCACAAGTGTATTTTTTAATAGACTATTTTTTAGAGAAGCTTTATGTTCATTGCAAAATTGAGCAGAGGCTACAGAGATTTCCCCTCTCCCTGCTGTCTCCCCGTACGTGTAGCTTCCCCCACTGTCAAAATCCTTCACTGCAGTGATCTGTCACAAATGTATGTTTGCAGTACTATTTTCATATAATTGGTTCCCTTTGCAATCCTCTGCATTTTATTTTATACATTAAAAAACATTCTGAGCAGGGCTCCCTTCCCAGAGCCGTTCAGAGCACAGCAAGGGTTAAGATAGTAACCTGTAGAAGGAGCAACCTGCTGTGAAGCCCTGAGAGTGTAGCAGGAACAGGGTCAGCTGGGAGGAGAGTGGCACCATGGGGCTGGACAGGTCTGGGGGGCCAGATACTGGAGAGCCTTGCGGGTCACGCTGAAGAACTTGATTTTCTCTCATTGGCACATGGAAAGCATTGGAGAATTTATGCAGATATTGACTTCATGATTTGACCAATGTGAAAACAACGTTAAAACATTAAAACACCCCCCAACCACCACCTCCAGTAGCCTCTTCATGGGTGCGTGTGAGAATAGGAGTGTGGGGATGGTGGAGATAAAATCAGGGGCCCTACAGCTGGGAGTAGGGTGATGGCAACTGGAACGTGGCAGAAGGAATGGAGTTAAGATCTATTCTGGAGCTGAAATTGAAGCTTCTGGTCCTGAATTTGACATGGGAGATGAGAGAAAGCGAAGTGACAAGGATGATGCCACAGGTTCCTTCCTGAAGTCACCGGCAGATGATGGTGCCATTGTCTGTGACAAGGGAGACGGAGAAGGAGCAAGTGGCAGGGAGGGTTTGGTTTCAGACATGTCAATTGAGATGCCTGCGAGACGTCCAAATGGATGTGTCAAGTGGGCGATTGGATAAATGAGTCTGGAGCTTAAATGAGATCTGGGTTGGAGATATGAATTTGGGGATGCCAACATATAGATGACATTGAAAATCATGGAGATGAATGAGACCGCCTTAGGCAAGAGTGAGATGAGAAAAAAGCCTGGAATGGCTTTGTGGAACTTCAGAACTTAGACATGGTGTGATAATGGATTGTCATGGTGATAATACAAGGAGCTAGCATTTACCGAAGGTTTTTGACACACTAGGCGTTGTTCTAAATGGGCTGAGTGTATTCATTCCTTTATTTTCACAGCAACCCTTTCACATGAGAAGTGTGAAGTAAACTGAGGCGCGAGAGATGAACTGTTTTGCTCAAGATCACAGTTAGGAGGTGGGGGAGCTCAGAATAGAAACCCAGCAATCTGGCTTAAGAACCTCTTCCCTTAATCCCTGTGGAGCCTGGACCGGAGTAGCTGAGGTGTCAGGAGATAGGCAGAAAACCAGGAGTGTGTTGTCCTGGAAGCTAAGAGTCGAGGTGAAGGGGTGCTCCACCTAGTCAGATGCTGCTTGGGTCCAGTGAGATGGGCTCCAAAGATTAGCCAACATGGCAACATGGAGGTTGGAGGCAACATCAGGAAAGGCAATTGTTATGGAAGGTAGGAGTAAAAACTAGTTGGCTTGGCTTGGCGAGAGAAAGAGCTGAGGGTGTAAAGATGGCCTTGTTCCTAACTGTCCCCTGAGGATAGAGTACTTGCTTTGCAGGGTAGTTAAAAGGTTTGGAGAAAGTGTATCTAGAGCACCTAGCACCATGCTGAGCACAATGTTAACAATTGTAATACAAGTCTGCATAATGTTGAGGTCGTAAAGGCTTGTGGTATTGGTGACAGAGGGACAAGAATAGAAATGCCCAACATTTGGCCAGCCAGAATGCCAGTGTGTGAGTGCGCACACACACACACACACACACACGCAGTGACGTGTTCAATGAGAGTTCAGGATGAAGAAGACACATTCTACCCCCTGGATGAATTGACAGCCTGGTCCTAGATGAAAGGCATACCTATAAAT
>NC_048221.1:126817540-126873343 GCF_002007445.2 Ailuropoda melanoleuca
GAGACGTCCAAATGGATGTGTCAAGTGGGCGATTGGATAAATGAGTCTGGAGCTTAAATGAGATCTGGGTTGGAGATATGAATTTGGGGATGCCAACATATAGATGACATTGAAAATCATGGAGATGAATGAGACCGCCTTAGGCAAGAGTGAGATGACAAAAAAGCCCGGAATGGCTTTGTGGAACTTCAGAACTTAGACATGGTGTGATAATGGATTGTCATGGTGATAATACAAGGAGCTAGCATTTACCGAAGGTTTTTGACACACTAGGCGTTGTTCTAAATGGGCTGAGTGTATTCATTCCTTTATTTTCACAGCAACCCTTTCACATGAGAAGTGTGAAGTAAACTGAGGCGCGAGAGATGAACTGTTTTGCTCAAGATCACAGTTAGGAGGTGGGGGAGCTCAGAATAGAAACCCAGCAATCTGGCTTAAGAACCTCTTCCCTTAATCCCTGTGGAGCCTGGACCGGAGTAGCTGAGGTGTCAGGAGATAGGCAGAAAACCAGGAGTGTGTTGTCCTGGAAGCTAAGAGTCGAGGTGAAGGGGTGCTCCACCTAGTCAGATGCTGCTTGGGTCCAGTGAGATGGGCTCCAAAGATTAGCCAACATGGCAACATGGAGGTTGGAGGCAACATCAGGAAAGGCAATTGTTATGGAAGGTAGGAGTAAAAACTAGTTGGCTTGGCTTGGCGAGAGAAAGAGCTGAGGGTGTAAAGATGGCCTTGTTCCTAACTGTCCCCTGAGGATAGAGTACTTGCTTTGCAGGGTAGTTAAAAGGTTTGGAGAAAGTGTATCTAGAGCACCTAGCACCATGCTGAGCACAATGTTAACAATTGTAATACAAGTCTGCATAATGTTGAGGTCGTAAAGGCTTGTGGTATTGGTGACAGAGGGACAAGAATAGAAATGCCCAACATTTGGCCAGCCAGAATGCCAGTGTGTGAGCACACACACACACACACACACGCAGTGATGTGTTCAATGAGAGTTCAGGATGAAGAAGACACATTCTACCCCCTGGATGAATTGACAGCCTGGTCCTAGATGAAAGGCATACCTATAAATAGATACTAAGGCTCTCTGTGACAGGCCAGACCCGTGAGCGTGCAGATAGGCCGGTCGAAGGAGTGCAGAGGAGAGATTTCTGGGCTCCGATAGGATAGTGCATANGATAGTGCATGTCCCCGGAGCAGAGTCGGACTGTGTTGCCAGTATCCCCATTTTCTGCATAAGGAACCAGGGCCTGGGGCAGGGGCAGTGGCTTTGCCCTGAGCCGTGGTAGGTTCCAGGCAAAGCTGTCAGTCACACACATCCCTCCCCGCGTAGCAACAACACTTCACATTTAGAAGTACCTCTCTCCACGGGGTTGAAAGCAATTTGTAAACAGAACAGAATGTATCTCATTACTCCGCACCACCCAGCCTCCCGTCCCGCTGTGACTGATGGCTCGGGCTTGTGGGAAGGAGCCAGAAGACCCTGGTTTGACTGAAGACAGTGTCAGGAAGCTCCCACAGAAGTAACTTGGAGCTCAGAGTCAGAAAACTGGGTGTAGGCGTGGGTTGTTCCTAGAGTTCCTAAAGCTGCTCTTCAGATCCTTCCCTAGGGGAGCTGGCAGTGAAAGCAAGCCTCACTCACCCTTGGATCCTTTAACTGCTTCTGCTCACTAAAAAAAGGTGGATCCAGCTCAGTACCAGGTCCCAGCCATCTGCCTTCAGAGAGGTCTCTGGCATTTTTCTTGCCCCTGAGGCTGAGTGACTGATGACAGAAAAGCTAGGCTTCTTTATATTCCCCTAGCAGACAGCCCTCCCTAGATCCTGCCACTTTCCCCTAGCAGACAGCCCTCCCTAGATCCTGCCACAGCCCTCCCTAGATCCAGGCCTCTGACCTGTTCCCTGGACAGGAATTGGGGTGGGGGGAATGCATAATAGGGAGGGGCCAAGTGGGTCATGGCAGGTGGGCTGTGTGACAGAGTTGAGGTTCCCTCAAGGAACTGGAGGCAGGCCACACGATGCATGGGCACCCAGATTTCCTGACCTCAACTCCTGGGCTAATTTGGGGGTGCCATGTGGCTTTCTGAATCATTTGGAACTTGCCACAGTTTTTCTGATATTAGCATGTTGCTCTTCAGTAAGTATTCTTTTTCACACAGTTTATATAAAACCAACTGCAAATGTGTGAAGTGCCCTTGGTAAATTCCTGCAGAATCTCTGGGTTCTGGGGGGAGTCTTTGGAGGGGGTTAATTAAGGCGAGTCTGGGGCAGACTGGGCAGGAACTTGCAGATAGGAATGTCTCTTGTGTGGAATTAAAGGGAAATTATTTCCTTTTTTGGCTCACTATCCCATTGCCTCCTAGCCCACCTAATCTCAGCTATCATTCATGGCCCAGGTTAAGTTCTGTATCTTCTAGAAAACCCTTTTTGATAATTTTTTTTGCAGTATTCCTTTATTTTATTTTATTTTTTTATTGAGGCAAAATTCCTATAATGTAAAAACAGTCATTTTCAAGTGAAATATTTGGTATCACTTAGTATACCCACAGTGTTATGCAAGCACCACACCACCTCTGTTAGGTTCCAGAACATCCTTATCAACCCAGAGTTAAACCCTTTCTGCTTTAAGCTGTTCCTTTCCCCTACCTCCGCATCCCCACCTACCCTGGCAACCTCCAGTCTTTCTGTCCTGTGTATTTACCTGTCCTGGCTGTTTTATATAAACAGCATCATATGAGGTAGGACGTTTTGTGCCTGGTGACTTTCAGTCAGTGTAATGGTTTTTAGGTTCATCTATGGTGCAGCATGTATTGGTACTTTATTCCTTTTTACGGTGGGATAATATTCTGTCAAACATATGCACTACAATTTGTTCATCTGTTGATGGACAACTGGGTTATTTACACCTTTTGACTATTGTTAATGGTGCTGCTGTGAACACTTTTGTACCAATCCTTGTTTTAGTATATATTTTTTCAGTCCTTTTAGATATATATCTAGGAGTGGAATTTCTGCATCATATGGGATTCTATGTTTGGCTTTTTGAGGAAACACCAAATTGTTTCCCACCGCATCTGTACCAGTTTGCATCCCCACCAGCAAATCTTGATCTTTCTATTTCATAGTAACTCTTCTGCAAAGGAAATGATGGTATTTTTTTACCCATGTTAGATGCCCTCTGGGCTGTCTGTCATCATTTCCGTATTATCTTTTAACTTAATTTTAAGCTCTACAACCTCAAGGACAAATCTTTATTCTTTATGCATTTGTTAATTCATGATTCAATTAGTAGTTAGCAATATAGTTTAGTAGCTAAGAATCCTGGCTCTGGTTTCAGACTACCTGGGTTGAAGTCCTGACGTGCCAGTTGCTGGGTGCACAATTTAGGGTAGGTGATTTCACCTTTCTGCATCTTAGGTTCTTCATTTGTAAAATGGGAATAATGGGAGTTGCATCAGTTTCAGATTGCTGCTGTAACACCATATACGTGATGACTTAAAGTAGCACAGATTTGTCATCTTACACTTCTGGATGTCGGAAGTCTGAAATGGGTCTCCTAGGGTGAAAATCTAGTGTGGCAGGGCTGTGCTCCCTCTGGAGGGTCTGGGGAAGAGTGTGTTTCCTTACGTTATCCAACTTCTAGAGGGGGCCTGCATTCCTTGGCTCGTGGTCCCCTTGCATCTTCAAGCCAGCAGCTGCATCGCTCTGGCCTCTGCTTCCTTCCCATCTCCTTCTCTGACTCTGCTGCTCCTGCCTCCCTCTTACAAGGTTCTTTGTGATTACATTAGCTGCACCCAGATAATCCAGGATAATCTCCCCATCTTTAACTAAATCACATCCGTAAAGCCCCTTTTGCCACAGAAGGTAACAAATTCACAGGTTCCAGGGTTTAGGTTGTAGATGTTTTTGGAGGCTGTTACTCTGCCTATCACAGTCATGCTGCCCCGTATGATTATTTTGAGGATAAAATGAGATATTTCACTTAAAGCACAGGTACTCAAAGATGTTAGACATTATTGCTGCTTTTGCCAATGATAGCTGTGTCTATGACTCCTCCTGGCCAAATGCTGTTAGATTTAGGACTGTGAACATAGCAAGTGCTCTGTGAGTATCTGGGGACTGCTTGTGTCTGACTTCTAGAATGGGATGCCTTTTCTCAGTAAGAACAAAGTCACTCATCACACTCCTTATTCAGAGTCCTCCTTGGCGTTCCACTTAGTTCAGACCCATCTCTTTGGAGATAACAAATCTGAGCCCTATAGCTCTGGTCTACCCCAGAGGTCTTATATGTGTCTGTTGTCTCTGAATTACAGAATCAAAAGTTCTAGGTCACAAAAGACACATTTCATAAATGACTGTTATCCAAAATATACAAAGAACTCTTAACATTCAAGAATAAGAAATCAAACAACTCAGGGGCTCCTGGATGGCTCAGTTGGTTAAGTGTCTGCCTTTGGCTCAGTCCATGACCTTGGGGTCCTGAGATCAAGCCTTACATTGGTCTCCCTGCTCAGTGGGAAGTCTGTTTCTCCCTCTGCCCCTCCCCCTAACTTTTATGTGCACACACACACTCTCTCAAATAAATAAAATCTAAAAAAAAAAAAGAAAGAAAAAGAAATCCAACAACCCAATTAAAAAATGGGCCAAAGACTGGTTTTTTTTTTAAGTTTTATTCATTTATTTGGTAGGGGGAGAAGGAAGGGAAGAGGGAGAATCTTAAGCAGACTCCTTGCTGAGCATGGAGCCTGAGATGGGGCTCGATCCCACGACCCTGAGAACATGACCAGAGCTGAAACCATGAGTTGGATGCTCAACCCACTGAGCCATCCAGGCGCTCCAAGTGTCAAAGACTTTTAACAGACACCTCACCAAAGAACATATACAGATAGCAAGTAAGCATAGCAAAAGATGCTCCGCATCCTCTATCATCAGGGAGATGCAGATTAAAACAACAGAGAAATACCACTGCGCACCTATTAGAACGGCCAAAATCCAGAACACTGACAGCACCAAATGCTGATGAGGACGTAGAGCAGTAGGGACTCTCATGCATTGCTAGTAGGAAAGCAAAACGGTACAGTCACTTTGGAAGAGGTTTTATGGGTTTCTTACAAAACTAAACATGGTCTTACCATAGGATCCAGCAATTATGCACCTTGGTATTTACCCAGAGGAGCTGAAAACTCATGTCAAAAAGCTGTACAGAGGTCTTCATAGCAGCTTTGCTCATAATTGCCAAAACTTGGAAGCAACTACAATGTCCTTCAGTAGGTGAGTGGAAAAATTGTGGTACATCCAGACAATAGAATATTATTCAACACTAAAAATAAATGAGCTGTCAAGCCATGGAGGGTCATGGAGGAATCTTAAATGATATTACTAAGAGAAAGAAACCAGTATAAAAAGGCTGCATACTGTATGACTCCCAATTATGTGACTTTCTAGAAAAGGCAAAACTGTGGAGACAGTTAAAAGATCCGTGGTTACGAGGGATTGATGGGGGAAGGATGAACAGGCAGAGCATAGAGGATTTTTAGGACAGTGAAGATACTTTATATGATACTATAAGGGGAGATACATGTCATCACACATTTGACCAAACCCATAGAATATACAATACTCAGAGTGAACCCTAATGTAGATTACAGATTTTGGGTGATGATGTGTTGATGTAGGTTCATTGATTGTAACAAATGTACCACTCTTGGGGGGAAATGATGATGATGGGTGAGGCTGTGCATGTGTGGAGGTATATGGGAAATCTCTGTACCCTCCTCTTAATTTTGCTAGGAACCCAAAACTACTGTAAAAAAAAAAGTCTTGAAAGAAGACCCCCCCAAATTCTAGGTCATAGTGAGGCTCAAGAACAAAAAGTTGGGAGATAATACATATGGAGGGAAGCAAAGCTGGAGTTTGTATTGAACTACGGAGCTTCTGAATTGCTGTACCTGATGTACTTTTAATCCCAAAGAAGATTCTGTTTATAAGAGATGTTCCTTTAGGCAATGGTAGAGGGAAGTTCCCTGGAACCCTCTTATTTTGTTTTGCCTCATAAGATGGGTCAGAAGGTGAAGAGAGAATGGGGATGAGGACCTTAAGACGATATAACACCTGCGTGTAGTAACTGAGTCACTTGGGGAGAAAGGGAGAAGATTTTCCTCTTGCTGTTGTCAGGCAGCCCTGCTAATTGCATTTGCTTTAGCAGCCCCGGTTGGGAGATGTGCAGCTGCTCTCAGACCTTATGGCAGGAGGAGAGATTCTTTCCCTGTGTGTAATTTAGGGGCCTGTGAATGGAGGCCAAGTCCCTGGATGAGGGGGCTATGGGTGAGGCTGGGGAACAGAGGGTTTGGCTCTTGTAAAGAAACTTCAGTTCCTTAATTTTCCGCTCTTGGCCTTGGTCACCCCATCTGAAAAAGTGGGTGGATTAAAGATCTTGCACAAGTCCCTACAGCCTGTGATTCTATAACTGTATAAAGAGTTATGCAAAAGAATTTTAAAATAAATACTTCTCTGATGATGCGTGTGAGCATCATATCAACAAAGTGTGACTCTTGGGTTTTGACTCAGTCCATGGAAATGTCTGGGTCATGTCCTGCCCACTTATGTTTACTCATCTGCAACAGTTAGACAAACTCCTGGGTCTCCCAAGTCCTGGCTTTTATCCATACCCTCGTTTTGCCAGGATCAGCTGGCCTCTCAGGGCTTTCAGAGGTTCCATAGCTCCTAGAAGGCAGGAGAGAGAAATATACACTTCTGGTCATGGAATGTTTCCCAAGAAACATAGAAATAGAGGTGCTTTGTTGACCATTGCAGTTGTGGAAAAAGAAGACCAGAGGGCAAAAGCCCTGAGGCCAAAGCAGGATTTAAATAGCTTCCCCTGTGGGGAACACCCCTTGGACCACAGAGAACATGGTACTGAAAACCACAGTGCCATGAGTTGACCCCAGATTTAATGACTTATATGGACAAGTCAACCCTTTGGATAATTTCTGAGACCCTTGAACTTTGAACAGAAGATGAAGAGTTCTAGAATGAAATGGATCTTTTTAGTAGTTAGAATGATATGACACTACAAGAAGGGAAAAGTGAAGATGCATAGGTAAGAGAGATCCCCACTAGGGCCCAGTGTGGGGAGAAGGGAGAAGTCAAAAGGATGGAGGAACAGCAGAAGAGGCCGCATGAACAGAAGTCCGGGGACAAGAACAGACTTTCTGTGTTTTGGAAGCTACAAGAAGCTGAGTGTTTCTGGAACACGAGGTAAAGGGGAGGGAGTGACCAGCACTGGCTGGAAAGCTAAGTGGGGGCAGGCCAGGGAGGGCCTTGTGGACCAGGTAAGGTGTTTGAACTTGATCTTGAGAGGCTGTGGGGATGAGGAACCTTGAAGGGTATCAGGCAGGGATACATCACAGTCCGTTGAAGTTCACAAGCCACAGAAGATGGGCCAGCCACAGAAGATGCCAAGGATTCCTTGTCATCAGGTGCACGCGCTCTGTGTCTTCTTATTTCCATGAGAGCCACAGGCTCTTCGTTCAAGGAATTGTCACTTCAAGTGGAGAACAAGGAGAACAACAAATTCTCAAGAGAAGTCTGTGCTTTCCCCAAAGTGGTGTTTGCAGAGTGGGAGGAAAGGAACTTGACGTGAGATATTTGGATGTTGGGGACAACTGGTGCATTTTGCATATTGCTGCCTGGCATTGGGGTGTCCTCTTGATGCTTAATTACATCCTGCATGTGTTCGTGGAAAATGCTGAGGACACAGTATGTTTGTGGCTGGCACATCTCCAGCCATGTCTGATGAGGCCACTTCCCCTTCCCTAAATATTAACCCTCAAAAGCAAAGTAGATGCCATTGCAAGGGCTTCTGGAAAGCAAATAGAATGAAAGGGAGAAAAGGAATCTCCTCTTTCTCGGTCTTGCTGGGCACAGGAGGTGTGGCTATGATGGTCTGTAGAGTGACTGGAGGCCCACATGTCAGAACTCATCCTGATCAGTGGCTGTGAGGGGAACAGCACCGTGATCTGTTTCAGTCCACTTGTCCACTGAACAGCTGTGAGACCTTGGGCATCTCATTCCCTCTCTTGACATTGAACTAGATGTTCTCTTCTTGCTCCCAAAGGCTATGTAGTCACTGGAAGGGTTCTTCCTCCAAATCTGAGTACTTCCGCCCATTTTATCTTAAACACTTTTTGATGGTGTTTATTATTTATAATCAACTATTTCCAAAGAGGATTTGAATCAGCTTGTAATAAGAGATGTGGTCACAATGGAATCATTAAAAGGCAATTAATAGTCAAATGTCATTTGATAGGCGGTGGTGATGGGGTGAAAAATATACCAGAAACCTATGACGAAAATAGCTTTCTCAAATAAGTACTAACAGAGTGCTCTGAGCTTCCTGGCTGCCAAAGAGAAGGAAAGCCCCTATCGCAAGCTCAGAAAGAGCCTTCTGGAATCAGACAGCTGGATGCTTGCTGGCACCGATGTAAGAGGTGCACTGAGCGCTTGAGTCTGCAAATCATTGATAGCACTTCTGTAAAGATGCAGGATACTCAGATACTCTACGTGGGGCTTTGCTTGTTCTCCCTCTCTTAGAGATTCCCATTTCCTTTGGCAGCAACGAACAGATGTGTCTCAGAAACTGATGAAGGCTGACAAACATAAGGTTTGCATAGAGCATTTTCTAGAAAGTGGGAGAAATAAGTAGGGTCTGCTCTTTGTGGGGGTGGATGGGAAGCTTGAGCCTCCCTTCCTGGGGAGCCAACCCTCTGGGTCTTGGAAAATCTACATTGCATGTGGGATTTGAGCCTCTCCTGTCCCACCTCTCCCCCAACCCCATGCCGAGCAGCCCACAGGCAGTCCTCTCCCTCTGCCAAAGCCACTACCTCACAAGCCTTTCTAAGGAGCCAAGCTTTGAACAACTTTTTTCTCCTATTGATTTACAGAAACCTTTTGGGGGTTTGGGAAGTCTACCTTTCCTGCTCTAAGCAGCTGCAAAAATGTCACGTACTGAGTAGATACTCTGCACAGCAACCTGTTGAAACCAGAGAAGATAAAAACTTAGCTTGAAAATGAGCAAGTGTTATGTTCTGTAGCCGCCGCGTCAGAAGTACACGTCTGCTGCCTGAGCTGTGGCAGAGACAGAAAACCGTCCTTCAAACAGCTCTGATCCTGACTCTGCATAAATTCGGAGCTGCTCTGGGAACTGTGGGCTCGGAGGCCTCCCCTCTCTCCACCGCATGTGCAAGTAACTCATGCTAAGGATAATATAAGATATGTGGGCGCTGAAACACGAGCAGAATTTAACCCATGGCATGGAGGAAGCAGTATGTGTATGTCTGGGTTTAACTCGGGGCTGGGGGGAAAAATGCTAAATTAAGAGCTCAGAGCATTGACTCTACATCCATCCTTAATACCATGTGACTTTTAAAGCTGAAAGGGTTCACTTCTATTTAATCAGGCTGCACACTGGATGGCGGCTCAGCTGAGAGGCTCAGATGACCCCACACTCTGCATAAAGATCGGTGGGGCTGGAGCTTTGGGCATCTCTGACTAGGAAAGCCTAAGAACTAGAATCTTATTAACACCTTCCTTGCTGTTCCTCCTGATTTCCCCCAGTCTACTGAAGTCTCCCACCCTCATCACTAATTTCCTTTCTCTCTCTATGAACTCTGACTCACATTCTTATCCTGTTTCCTCTTCGAAATTTCCCTTGACCACTCAAACCGGCAGTAATTATAGGATTGTAAACTCAGGGAAGATCAAGGCTGGCGGGGCTCTAGATAACACATCACCTCCTCTCTCCTTCAAGGGAAGAGATTCCTTAGAAATCTCTCACTGGTGCTCCTCCAGCTTCTGCTTGAACACTGCTAGTGATGGCAAGCTCACTACCTCCTGTTAGTGTACTACTTAGGAACTGGTACTCTGGAAACAGAGTTAGGTTTGAAATAAGCTCTGCCACTTATTCATNTCAGGGGATGTACTGTATGGTGATTAACATAATATAATAAAATAAAATTAATTATTAAAAAAAAATAATAAATAAATAATGGAGTTAATAATGGTGTCTACTCAATAGGGTTGTTAAACAACCCTTGGGTTTTGACCAAGGTTGTGTCTTTTAGAGACTAGCATTTGTAAAAGATAGTTTTAGGGAAATTGTGCCTTTTCACTTTTAAAGAAGTTAAGGTTTATAGATATCTGAACTAGATATGAATCTTCATAGACATTTACACAGACTCGTGTTCCACTCTGGACAGTTGATATTGGGTTTATTACTTTGCTAGGGCTTCCATAACAAAACACCACAAGCTGGGAGGCTTAAACAATAAAAATTTATTGTCTTGGCAGGGTTGCTTCCTCCTGAGGCCTGTGTGGGCAGGATCTGTTCAAGGTCCTTTCTCCTTGTATTCTCTCTGTCTCTTAACGTTGTCTTCCCTCTGTGTGCATCTCTTTTGGTGTCTAAATTTCTCCTCTCTATAGGGCAGCAGTCATGTTGGATTAGGGCCCACCCTAATTACCTTCTTTTAACTTGATTACCTCTGAAAGACCCCATCTCCAAATAAGGTCACATTCTGAGGTACTACTGGAGATGAGAAGAACTCCAGCGTAACTTTTTTTTGGTGCGGGGACACAATTCATGCCCTAACATTGAGTAATGGAGAAGGTACTAGACTGGGCATCTGAGAGCCTTGGATTGGGTTCAAATTCTGCCAGTGACTGGTTGCATGTTTCTGGCTGATTCTCTAGACCTGCATTTTCCCCACAGTGACATGGGTAGGTTGACCTGCATGACCAGAGGTCCTCCTAGCCTTAGAGCTCTATGGTTTGAGTGGCCCATTTGTTTCGACAGAGCTGCAGAGGGGAGATGCTAAGTGTGGGGCTCAGACAGTAAGGGGACAGGTGTTTCTGAGTGGGGAGTCTTGTGCTATTGAGTTGCCCTCAGATCACAGCAGATGGTTGTAAGATAATGGACAGCAGCTTTCCGTGGTTCTAAAAGAATCCTTTCCTTCTCTAACATCCTGTTTATAATCCTGTTGCTTGGGGGAATGGCCCTATTTTAGTTCCAGGGCTGTATTTTGAAGGTCTTAAAAGCTCCATAAAGCAATGCCTTGGCATGAGGTAGCTGAGGAATTCAGTGACTTTAAGAGTATATTTGTAGTATTTCATAAAAATAAATCAACTTTTACTTTTTATGGGAGTAAACATTTTCAAGTGGGAGAGTGGTGGTTTCCCCCCCTCTACTCTAATTCTTAGAATAGTCTTGCAAAAATGGTACCCAGGAGAGTTCTTTGCACTTTTCTGCCTCTTGACATACTGTTGAAGTCATTGTTAGGATGGTTTTATTTTTGTTAAGTGCTGGTATTTAAATGTTGGTCCATTCTAGCAGAACACTAAAGCCATCAACATATAATTGTATTAATATTAATTCTCATTTCAATGAGAAAGCACTTTGTAATCACTTGTTATTTAACCCTGACAGCAACCTCTCCAGGAAAGAAGAGGACATATTGACAGATCCCTGCATGCTGTAAGATGAGCCATTTGTGGTATCTCTCCATGCAGGGACAGAGAGGAAGAGAATGCCAAGCCCGGCCCTCACACAGCATGGCACTGAGCACACACCAGGATTTTCACAAAAGGAAAGGGAGATTGGTCTCTTTTGCTGGATGTAGGAATCTAGATTTAAGTGTAGGTAGGGAGAAGTTTAGGGTTGTTGATGTTTGTCAAATGTAACTAGGAGATCCTGACTCAAAGCAGATGTATTCTGGGTTCAGCTCTCATTTTGATGCACTTGATAATGCAGTGATACATTTGTCAAAGTTTTCTCTTGGAAAGAGTAACTACCTCTTGGGATTTGGAACAGGGCATCTTCCAATAAAGGAGAGCTTTTTTCAAAGATCCCTGCAGTGACCAATGGGGGAATGAGGGCCAAGGTCCCAGGCCCCTCAGTTAGTGCTATCATCACCAGAAAACTGCTGTTTGGTCATATTTTGTGAAAGGGACACTGTGGATAGCTGTCTCCTCCCTCCGGAAGTTGAGCAGTGAGTACTATGGAAATCTGGGTATACAGCAGGAGCTTATAGGAAAGAACAGTTCTCACCATTCAGAATCTCACAGCCTAGCCTGTCTCTTGAGATGGTGAGACATTTAGGCTGTATCTGGATATTTTACTTTATTCCTTTGTGAAGAAGTTGCCAGTGGTGTTGTCTTAACTCAGATCAAGGAAATGCTGGCATGCTTTTCTTCGAGGAGGGGCCCCAGGAACTCGATAGGGGGTCTAGGCCTCTGCTGTTGGAGCACCTGGTGAGCTTGGGTCAACATCCTAAATTCCAGGCCAAGTTCTAGCTGACTCATTCTGTCTCTCATTGAAGCTTGAAGAGCAATTGATGCATCACAGAAACCTCAGGAAAATATTTTGATCAGGGAAAATTGATTTTATAGGTTCTAATGTGAAATCTTTTAGTAAGTGAAGCATTACAACCATGGTTGTGAGAACCTTTACAAATGACAGGATTTCTTCTTTTTGTGTCTATAATCAGGGAAGTCCCAGGGATGAGGTTTAGTTAAAAATGCTAAAAAAAAAAAATGCTCCTGCACATGGAGGGGAGCTGGGCTTGTTCGTGCCTTTATGTGACCGGTCTCCTCTGGGAACAAATGTGAATCAGGCTCCAGAACTCTTCCCTGGATTTGGTTTGAGATAACTATCATTTCCGTAGAGGTCAAGAATTAATTATCCTTCTAGTTTCTACCTTCCATGTCTTTTCCTTCCAAGGGAAGAGCAGAGCCCAAGTCTCTGCATCTGCCTCCCTCCCATCTTCCCACAAAGCCTTCCATTCATCAACGTCTTTTGTGGCCCTTTCTTGTTCACTGAATAAATGTCTGTTCCTCTTGGAAAGCGAGCAGCCATCTTTAGCCATCAGTAGCTCCTCCCCTCACCCCCATCACCATTACTGCCTCTGTTCTTTGGATGCCAGGTCCCCAGACAGGAGGTCTAAGGGGGTAGGATGATGTTTGGGGCTTTAGCTCTGCAGCGGTTCTGTCTTTACACAAGCAAAAGCTGGATTATCACCTGAGAACCTTCTTCTTGGGTGATCCAGTCCTCTGCCCCCCACCTGCCCTTTGGTACAATGGGCAACATCCTTTCAGGGTCAGTGGGAAGGAGCAAGCAAGGACACTGTCCAGCATGCTGAGTCCAATTTGGGCATCCAGAAAGCATTCCCTGAGGGGCCAACAAGTGCCAGGCCATGGGCACCATGGCCATGAACCCGCTGTGCTTCATACTCTCAGGAACTCAGCCTCTTGAAAAAGACAAGATACCCACGGGGAGAGCTGCCTTATCCGAGACCTGGGCTTAACAAGTCTGCCACAATTACTTCACAGCAAGGAATCCATACCTGTTTTGATGAATAATTAAATGAATAAAATGCCAAAGGGCTGCTGGAAAGGAAGGTCCAGGAGGGAAAGTGCTCTGAGATCTGGGGAAGGCAGCGGAGAATTTCTGGAGATGGCTCGGGTAGCCCCGCAGGCCTTGTGGGAGTTGACCAGATGGAGAAGAGCAGGAGGGCCTGCCTGGCAAGAGAGTGGCCCCGAGGTGGGGAGGACAGAGCAGAACAGAGGGGAGTTGAATATATACATATTTCTTTAAAAAACACTCTTTTAAAGTTTTCTTTTCCTCATTTTACTCTTACTAACCCATTTTTGCAACTGCCCCCCCAACCCTCAATTCTGATTTGCTCTTTTATATTATGTATTTTTTTTTTTTAACCAGGCTGGGGAAGCGCTGCATTTTAAAGCCTCTCTTGCCTGCCAAGTTGTGTTCCCAAGCCCTCTAAGCTCCACATGCCGCCAGAATAACTTTAGGATGAAGCTCATTAATAATGTGCATGTGAAATCTCATCCTCTGTAGGAGGCCTGGAGAGGGGGGCTCTGCCCCTGTCATCCAGCTTTCAGAGATGGCAGCTTGCAAATAGGACACCCCGTCCCCACAGCCTGGAAGGCTGGCGCTGTCTACACAGGTGGCCTGGGGGGACATTTCTTTGGTGAAATTGCTCCATGCAAGGTGGGTTCTCAAGTGCAGGAGCTTAGTTGCCTTAAATATAGCTGCTTTCTTGCCCAGCATCTTTGTTGCATTTCCATGGAAGTTCTCAGTTGGGGGAAGGGGATTTCCAACGGCATGTCGCTTAGCATGACTACGCCCTTAGTTATAATTAAACAGGCTGCTGCAATGATTGCAAATAAATTTAGCACCAAAAAGATTGTGCAGATACTCAGAGCCATAATAGCGGTCTTCAGACGGCAAATCAGCCAGGCTTGCCAGCAGGCTGTGGAGAGGCTCTGGGGACGGTCGTCCCTCTGGTGGATGACCGCGTGTCTCAAGGGCGATGCTCCCTGAGAGCAGGTGCAGCTCAGGTCTATTTCAGGCAACGTCTTCCAGCTGCAGGACCCTGGAAGCATCTTCTTACTTTTCCTCCCATTTGTGAACCATTTCCCCTGCTTCATCTGAAAGCCTCTGCATCATCTGTCTCTGGCTTCCTTCTAGGAGGCAAAGATGCCTGCGGTTCACAGCAGGTTTCCCTGTGATCTGGCCACTCTCAGCGCCTGTGCTCCTGGAGGATCTGGAGGAAGCCTGAGAGCCCACGTCGACACCTCACCCCTTAAGCTGGAAGCCGTTTGGGGGTCTCCCTGAGACCGCCATCAGCAGGTGAAGCCAAATCCCACCTTGTGCTCTTGTGATTAACATATAGGTATCAGTCCATCTCTTTTATGTTCCAGAAAGCTGTGCAGCTGTGCCTTTGGTCTCCCCTAGCCCCCAAGTAGGGAGTGTTTCGCTAGACTTCTTGAAATAGGGACACAACATTTGAGAGAAGGGAAGGAGTATCAGAACCAAAACACCAAAAAAATTGGGAGAGGAATAGTGACTGACTAGCAGGTTCCCTGAGCAGAAGGCAGGGGGGAATCAAGAGGTAAGACTGTTATTTATAATAAAAGTGCCAGTTATTATGCCTGCCTTTTGCATGAGGGCAGCAGGGGACGTGGTTAAGAGCACAGAGCCCAACTTCACTGCTTGATTGCCTGGCTTTGAATCTTGGCTTTGGTGCTAACTTGCTCAGTGACCTTAGGCAAGTAGCTTAACTTCTCTGTGCCTTATTCCCCATGGGTAAAATGGGGGCTAATAGTATTATCTGCCTCAGAGAATTGTTGCACTAGTTACAGGAGACAATTTATGTGACATGTACACTGAAGGATCTGTGTCTCGAGAAGGTTGGTCAGTTCTGTCAACTCAGTGTTTTCCAATGCTTTGTCATTATTACCTTCACAGTTTTGTTCTCATCATATACCCATGTATTTGCCTAATACTTAAAGATGTTGTAAAGCTTTTCGAAAATTATGAATATAACAGACATATTGGAAGGTGCACAGAGCATAAATGTATAAATCAAGAAATCATCAAATATCAATAAACCAAACAGGATGAGGACCTTGGAAACCCTTCTTGTGCCCCACTCCTGCTTCTTTAGAGGAAACCTTGTTCTGATTCTCAGACCTGCGTGTGTCTGCTCATTGTCCATATGGGATCACATGGTACATATATTTGTGTGTGGGTCTGACTTCTATAATTCAGTGTTATGTTTGAGAGGATACCTCTCTTGTTACATATGGCTGGGGTTCCTTAATTTTCATTGCTGTCTGGTATTCCCTTGCATGAAAGGAGCACCGTCATGCATTGATTCTGCTGTTCATGGACATTTCTGTTGTTTCCAGTTTTGGGCTATTAGGAATAATGGTAGTATGAGCATTTTTGTACATACTTATTAAAGCATGGAGTATAATTGCTAGGTTATAAGATATATGTATGTTCTGCTTTAGTGGGTAGTGTCAGACATGCTTTCCAATGGTTGCACCAATTTACGGTCCCAACTATTTAAGTTCTTGTCACTCTGCCTCCTTAACCAACACTTACCATTATCACTGCTTTCACTTAGTGATCCTGGGGATGGTGTAGTGACAGGTCATTGTGATCTTAATTTGCATTTCCCTGATGACTAATGGGATTAGGCATTTTTTCATATTGGCCATTTGGATATCTTCTTTTGCGAATGCCTGTTCATGTCTGTTACCTATTTTTAAATCTTTTTATTGATTTATAGAAATCCTGTATCTCTTTCAAACCCTGAGCCCATTGTTGGTGACATGTGTTGCAAATACATTTCTCATTCTGTATCAACTTGATTTAAACTTCAGATTTACCTTTAGTAGTAATATTTGTGAAATTATGAGTGTGATGTTTAGTTATTTTTTCTGAAATATGTATCTGTTTTGGATAAAAGTTTGTCCTTGTTCCAACTGAAATTGTTTCCTTTACCACTGCTGGCACGCCTTATCGCCTTTTAGGAATCACCCCATTATCTTAGTCTTCATAAAGAAAGAAGGTAGGTTCCATTGTTAACACTGTTTTCTAGGTTTGGCATTGGAGGCATTGAGAGGTTTCATAATCTCCTCAAAGACACATATCTGAGGTGAGGACCCAGGTGTAGCTGGTCCCAGAGGTCAGACTGTTTCTGTGGTATCACTGGTCAGCAGGCTAATTTATCACCTGTTGCATACTCAGTATTTGAGAGACCCTCTGCATCCCTATAGAGCCTTATACGTGGTAGAGTCCTCAGTGACAATCTGGGGGGTGGGTGGATGGGTAGATGGATGGATGATAATGGGTGGATGGAAAGATGGTTGACTTTGAAGGTCAGTGTTTTCACAGAGACTCTCCACCTGGGGAGAAGCCTGTTCTCAGGCTCTGGATGTCTGAAGCCTAGACTATTACCGCATGGCAGCCCTGCCAGGCCCTTCTCTCCTCAGTGGCCTTAGGGCGGAGCTGAGGTGAGGAATGGGAGCCCTATTCTTGCCTTTGTTGAAAGAGGTTTGACCTTATCATCAGTGCGGGGCTGTTTTAGAAACTCTTGCTTGCAGGTGAAGCGAACGTGAGTGGTCTGCCTCCTCCCACGAATTGTTAACCAGCTCTGTCAGGACCAGTGTTCGGATGGGGGCTCTCCTTTGAGATGGCTTTCAGACCCCTGCATGGAGAACCATTCTCTGCTCTTTCTTTGAGAAGAGAACAGGCAGATTCAAGGGTTAATCCCCACTTTCTCGAAGCCCACTGTTTGATTTCACTTCACTTGTGCTTTTCTTTGCCAGTGAAACATGGCCTTGTTCACTTAAACATTTGCTAGTTCTGTCCCAGGAGCTGATGTAGGTGTTTCTGTAGGAAGGATGGTAAATTGGATTCTGTCTAAAGAGCACTGATGAGGATCCCCGCAGGGAAAGCTCCACTGGGGGTTGGGATGAGGTGATCAGAGTGTTGCCGTTTTTGGCTGTAAATCTCTCTTGAGGTATCTTATGAACTTTGTTCATAAGTAGCCACCAGCACCTTGTCCCATTCTGAGTGCTGGTGATGTGCTATTCTGGACTCCTGAGCACTTGCCTGGGAAAGTGCTTGTTGTATTTAATAAATTGCATTGATTTATTGCCTTTATTGATCTGCTGGAGCGCTCTGTATTATCAGGGGTGATAGCCTTCTTAGGAAAACACGGAAGGTCTCTTCATTAGCATCCATTTTTCTACGAGGCTTTGGAGGGTGAATTGCCAAGATGCACAGTGTTCATTCTGGTGATATATGGAACACCATCAGGATGAACAATGGCTTTGGCATAAATCAGGTGGAAGGAAGGAATTGAGACCATTTGCCATAGGCTTGCTGGAGTTTTTGTGATGAAATGAGCATCCTTTTCTTTCTTTCGGCGATGACAACTCCTCTCTTAATTTTCTGCAGGGAAGGAGCAGCGGGCTGAAGTGGCTTTTTAGCGAGAAGCATGCCCCCATAGCCCGGTCAGTCTGTGATGTTTGAGCACATCCCACTTAAGGCTTGTGGGGTGATTGCCCCTTTGGTGCCTCTGCTGGCCTGTGCTAGTTCGTGCCCTGACCCTTCCTGTGACAAGCTCTTTCTGTCCCTCTACTTCCTGTCCCAGATCCAGCTGGGTCTGGGACTAGCTCTGGGGTTTCCTGCATGCACCAGGCACTGAGTTCCAGGGAGGAGCCTGGATGAACCTGAGGCAGATGCCAAGAACCAAAGGGGACATTCCTCACTTCTTCCTCCTTCCACTGTATTTGGCCAGCCTCCTTCCTGCATCCTGCCTGAGGTCCTTCTTCTCCTCCTGAAGAAGCCTTGTAAAGGCTACCTGCCTTCACCTCCTCATGGAAAATCCCATGGGCTTAGGAGCCCCATCTCTGGGAGCTTTAGATCCTGACAGCTGCAAATATTCTGCCTTCCTTGTGGATGTGTCCATTGTGCACAGAACTCCTTGGGTCTTTCCTGCATCTGTCCAGAAGTAGATCCCTCTCCTGGCACACTTACAGAGAACATGCCTTCTCTCAGGACCTCATGCCAGCATCTGCGGGGACCAGGGACAGTTCTGAGTTGGAATCTAGTCCCGAGCTGTGTGACCTTGGGCAGATTACTTAGTTTCTCTGAGCTTCAGGTCCCTTATTTGCATGATGGGGATGATAATGCCAAACTCAAAAGATTATTGCAAGGACTAAATGTTTGCCAAGTACTTAGCAGTGTCTGACACATAATGGCTGTTCAAACAATGCTAGTTATCGTTATTAGCGAAGTTTCTTTAAATGCACATTAAGCAGGCAGCACTCAAAGCTGTGGCCATGTATGTGCCCTCTTCTCTGTAGGCCCTAGGGATAAAATTGTGGGTGAGACGCACATGGCCCTGCCTGCAAGGAGCTTATTACTCAGTGGATGAGACTCGCAACAAAACAGACCATTAAAGTACAGCGTGAGAAGTTCTATGGCTGAGGGTAGTGGCGGGTGGGGGAATATCACTGGTCATACTAGGAGCATACAGGAGGGATCTCTAATCCAGCAGCCATCAGATCGAATGCCGGTCCTCCCCAGGCTGAGAAGAGCCTCTAGAAGTTGACTCAGACAGGGAGGGCTAAGGAGCCAGAGCAGTGCTGGAAGCCTTCCGTTTCTAGATGAGCAATCTTTTGTGAACCCAGCACCCCCACTTCCACCCCCGCCAACCCAGCAAGGAAAGCCTTCTGCTCCCATAATGTTGCTTTGCCATTTAAAGATTGTGTGTGATCAACCTGATTTCTCTTGGCAGTTTTTTTCGGTACTTGCCCACTGTCCATTCTTCCCTGCTGGAATGTGTGCTCCCTGCAGGCAGGGCCCAGGGCTGTCTGTTCAGCCACGGCACGTAGCCCTGGGGACGGCAGGTTTGCACGCACAACCATAGTAATGAGCTACTTGACATGGAGCGGACACTGAGATTTGCCGCACAAATGCCTTTCACAAATGTCCAAGGTCTTTGTGTATCTCCCTCCCCATCCCTTCTTCCCACAGGCTGGTCACTGGCTCCCAGTGGGGAAGCTCGAGGTCCAGGCTGGAGCTTGAGCTGGGGAGGGAGGTGGGGAGTGAGAGGGGAGTTGTCTTTGTCCTGGCAAAGCAGCAGGCAGCAGCCCCCTCCCCAAGCTGGTCTCTGAGCGTTTGCCCTGCCAGTGGGCTCCTTGTTCCTCAAGGCTGCCTATACTTCATATCTGATAATCCGTGCTGCCCTTATCTTTAGAGGAAATGCTGCCCAGTGATATTACACACAGAATCGATTAAAAGCAGAACTTTGAACTCCTCTGTTCAGAGAGGTCTCCTCAGTCCTCCCTTAATGTGACCTGGACGCCTGCCGGAAGCCCCACCTGCGGCTGGGAAGCAGCTCCCATGGCGGGGCCAGAGTAGCTCAGTCTACCTGTGAGCTTGGGCAGGAGGCTTCTGATGTATTTATCTTTAGCGAAGTTACCGTCTTCAACCTGCTTCTCTTCAACTTCTGTGTTGAGCTCTGTTCCAGCAGAACAATCTCGATTTTCTCTGCTTTCCCTGTTTTTTGTTTTGATTCTGTGGTTTTTTTGTTTGTTTGTTTGTTTTTAATCCAGAGCTTCCCACAATTGTATTTTCCTTGAAGAGAAAATGCCCACCAGATGGGCGTTTGTATCCATTTGGATCTTCCTGGCCCTCCCCTGGGTGGGTTGTGGAAGTGCAGGAGCTGTTCTCTTAATTGAGAAATGAGACTGGAAAAGGAGGAATCCAGGAGGAGGTGTGATCAAAGGGCGGGTCTGTGTGATGGATCACGGGGGACTCAGGAGTCCTGGAGGGAGAACCCTGTGTCCCAGAAAGGCCAGGGGGGACTCCATTGAGGCAGGGGAACTGGAGTTGGGTGTTGGGGGTGAAGGAAGGATTTGAAGAGACAAGGGATGGGGTAAGCATGCTTGTCAGTGGGAAGGGGAGGGGTAGCTTGACAAAGCACAAAGCTATGGGTGAGCGTGTGTCCCCAGGGAGAAGGAAGAGGTGCGGTTGGGGCAGACCGGCTAAACGAGCGGACAGTGTGCCAAGTATGGAGGTTAATTTAAATGTCATCCCAGCTAGGCTATGGTACCCAGTTTTTTGGTCAAATACCATCTAGAGGTTGCTGTGACGGTATTTTTTAGATGTGATTAATATTTAAAGCAGTAGAGTTTGAGTAAAGCAGATTACCCTCCATAATGTGGGTGGCCCCATCCAATCAGTTGAGGCATTAAAAGTGAACGCTGAGGTTTTCTATGAAGGGGTTCTCCTCAAGCTGCAACATGACACTTTGCCTGTGTTTCCAGCCTGCTGCCCTGTGGAAATCAGACTCAAGACGGCAGCATTAACTTTTAATTACCAGCGTACTAGCCCGCCTTAGAGATCTCAGACTTGCCACCGCCCCCACAATCCCATGAACCAATTCCTTAAAACAAAGCTCTTTCTTTCCATGTATCTACTTATATCCTGTTGGTGCTGTTCCTCTGGAGAACCCTACAAAGTGGGGGCTTTGCTGAGTGATCACTGTCAGAGGGCAGCTTCTGAGAGCCAAACTTCCTTTGCAGGGTATTTGAAGACCAGACATTGAGTCAAATTCTGCCGCCAAGTTCAGTGTCCCCCAGATTCCCCAGAAGGGAATCCCCGAGCCTCTTTAAATTAGAGCTTCCATGCGGACCTGTGACAAGTGTGTTGGGTGGAGCCTGGCTCAGTTCCAGTTTTTCACTTCTTGGGTAGAGTTGGTTTCAACTGACAAGAAGTCCCCTATACTAGTGGACATTTCCTTGTTAAAACCAATGCTCTTGCATTCTGTTGTGCTGCAGAAAGATTGCTTTTTTGGTGAGCAGGCTTGGATTTTTTTGAGCCAGTTATGTGAGAAGTATCTCTTTTGAAGGCCACTGTGCAAGTGAGTCCCCACAGAAATGTGCCTGGGCTGTCAGGTGCGAGGAGAAATGTCTTTAGTAAGAGTAGGTCATGGAATGAGACTTCCCCACTGCAGCGTGGGTGGGCAGAGGGGGTTTCTGCAAGGACAATTCTTAAGAATCTCTGTAAAAATGCATGAATCCATCTGTCTGCTCTCTCTTCCTTGGCTTCAGATGAGCTGAGCCATTTAAAAATTCCCCAGCAAGGGACCCGAGGCACCAGAAGAAGTGATGAACAGATTTTCAATTTGGCCCTGATTTGCATGAAAGTTTTCCTTTCCTTTCCTTTCCTTTCCTTTCCTTTCCTTTCCTTTCCTTTCCTTTCCTTTCCTTTCCTTTCCTTTCCTTCCCTTTTCTCTTTTCTTTTCTTTTCTTTTCTTTTCTTTTCTTTTCTTCTTTTCTTTTCTTTCTTCTTTCTTTCTTACTTTTGAAATAATTATCTGAACTAGAGACTGGAGATGGGTTTTTTTTCCTTCCTTCCTTCCTTCCTTCC
This sequence comes from Ailuropoda melanoleuca, assembly GCF_002007445.2. Lineage (NCBI taxonomy): Eukaryota > Metazoa > Chordata > Mammalia > Carnivora > Ursidae > Ailuropoda > Ailuropoda melanoleuca. The sequence continues at coordinate 126,839,343 of NC_048221.1, forward strand.
TTCCTTCCTTCCTTCCTTCCTTCCTTCCTTCCTTCCTTCCTTCCTTCTGAAATAATTATCTGAACTAGAGACTGGAGATGGGTTGTGGGTCTTCCTCGTAAGAGGAAGATTTTTGATTGGTCTGGACAGGCTGCTGGTGCTCCTGGGTCAAAGGCTCTAACCTCAGCTTCTGGAGAGAAGGAAGAGATGGCAGAAGGGAAGGCAGAGAGGAAACAGACCATCAGAGCAGCACCTGGGGGTGGAGGGAAGGACTTTGAACCCCTGCTGGCCAGGCACATGCACTCAGGTCTCCCAGAGCTACTGCTCAGTAACTTCCCTGGGGTGTCCTCCAGGGGGCATCTTCTCTTCCAGGTGGCTGACTGATTCCTTCCTATGAAAGAGGCTGTCTTGTAATTTATCAGAGGCAGGATAGTGGGGACCCCAGGCAGAACCTGGGGGCTCTGCTGCCCTGGGAACTGGAAGCTGACCCTTCTGAGGGAACTGCAGAATTTCTATTGAGGTGGGGGTACTTGGAAAGGCATTCTGGCTGGAAGAGGAGGCCAGAGGACGTGTTTTGAGACTCCCGGTGTTGGTAATTTGGGATGTCTTTGGTGGTGGTGGTGGTGTATGAGTGGTTAGAGAACTATAGAATAAAGCCAATGTTAATTGAGTGCTTATTTTGTCCCGGGCACTGGCCTAAGCCTTTACTCATATTTGGTCATTTAATTGCCATAGCATGCCTATAAGATGCTCCTACCATTCTCGTTTTCAGATGGGGATAGAAGTCAAGAGCTTGCCTAGCTCCCTAGCCAGGCGGCGGTGCAGCCACGTGAGGCCGGGTGGTCTGCTGTAGAGCCTACGTTCCTCAGCTCTGCACACGTTCACACTCTCCTAGCTGCCCCTTGGTCTCGACACCACGTCCTTTTCTGCAGCCTCACGTGTGGACCAGTCCCTGGGCAGTCCTTTGGATTCCAGCATAGACCTTCCTGGAGGCTATTGCAGGCTGGGTCAAGGATCATGCAATGCAGAAGGGAGTTTCCCTGGAGCCTTGTTCAAACCCTTCGTCCTGCTGACATCCCCTCCAGCCTCCCTCCTCTTGCCAAGTCCCGTCCTCCCACTGGCCCTTGGAGGCCCCAGCTCTGGCCCCACCCACTCAGAGACTGTGTGGGAAGGGCCACCTCCTGGGACAGTCCTCTTTGGGGAGAAGTCTCAGTTTGATCTGGCAAGGACATTGGATTCTTGAAGTAGAAATACCAGTATAAGCTTCAAGTCTAATGGAAAAAAAAAATCCAGTCCTGTAAGTGGGATGTCTGTGTCCCATGGGAAGATGTGGATGGACAGGCAAGTAGGACTGCCTTTCTCGACTCTTCCCTGCACCCTCGTGAGGGCAAATCCACCCATGCGATCTGGGTCTTGTTTGAAGTCCCTCCTACAGGGCATGGAAAGAAAGAGCCAACAGGCCGGGTCTGGGCAAGAAGGGAGACCAGTGGGTGTGAAGATGAGTGTGCCAGGGCGGCGGGGCAGGGGCAGGAAGCTGAAGCAGGGACCTGTGCCATTTCCCTCGGGGAGACGGGAGCAAAGCCTCCATCTGGTGCTGTGGCCGGGCTGTGTGAGCTACACCCGCCCCTCAGCCTTCGGGCAGCCAGGCTGCTGGGCAGCTGGAGCTCCTGGCCTTCCCAGCCAGCTGCCCCCTCTGGTCAGGAGGTAGCCTTTCGTGTGTGTTCTGTGATGTCGGAGAAAAATGACGGAGAGACCCGTAATTAAAGTGTTGACCAGAGAGAATTAAATTATAAAAATGCTAAGAGCGGCTCCTAATTAGAGCCTGCTGGGCCAGAGGGGCTTGGGCGAGGGCCCGCGGGCCGCTCACAGGACAGGTCTGCTGGAGCTCCGCAAGCTGGCGGCAGGTGGCCCCTGACAGGAGGGCAGGCTTGTCGTACCCCGCAGCCGGGCACCACTCAGCCCCCTAATTTTATAAGTGGGGAAACTGAGGATGCAGACAGGAAAAATTGCTCAGGCCAGGTCTCAGGGGACCTGACCCCTGGGCCTGGGATCCTTGCACCTCGCTCAGGCTTCTCCAAGGGTTTCACATGGAAAGGCTCTGCTCTCACAGGGGTGTTGCATGGCTGGTGCTCACAATTGCATTCATTCGCTCACTCAGCCATTCATTTCTTCAGCAAGTATTGATAGAGTGCCGACCATGGACCCGATACCATTCTGGATGTGGGACAGAGCTGCGCCCAGAAGCAGACATCCCTCTCCTCGTGGAGTTGCTTATTTTAGGGGGGAGTGAGACATAAATTAAGCACACATTAAATAAATAAGCATTGTGTCAGAAGGTGATAAAGACCACAGAGAAAAATGCAGATAGGAGGGTGCAGGGTCCGCTCTGGAGCCGATCTTGGTGGGAGAATAGCAGAGTGCCTCAAGCAACGGGAGGGGTGGTGGCAAGATGCCCCTCTTGGCAGCAGCCCTCCTGACAGCCTCTCGCCTAGTGAAGGGCCAACCAGGAGGGCGACAGAGCCGAGAGGCAGAGGAGCTGGCTAAGAGGCCGAGTTCCCCGGGGCCCAGTGAGAGCTTTCAGGCCGGGCCCTCGCAGGATGTGGCCGCACAGGGAGTTGGGGAAGGGCAAACGAAGGGCAGAAGGAGAGCTTCCCACTGACAGGGGAGCAGGACATGGGAGAGGAAGAAGTGAGGGATGACGCGGGAGGTGTCTTGTGGAAGCAGCCCTATGAATACCGGGCTACACAGGCTTTACCTCCCAGGTGTGGGGCTTCTCGTGCTTTCAGCTAACGGATGACATTGGGAAGAGGCCACTTGATAAAGGTTCCTCTGGTAGGTGTTGGAGGGTTGCACTGGACAGAAGGGGTCGAATCTAGAGAGGGATTGTGGGGTGGAGGAGGGAATGGGTGGAAGAGCCACCAGACTTGATGCCTGAGCTCCATCTCCCGCCGTTGGAGGCTGATGTTCCAGGTTTGAGTGGGGCCAGCAGCCTCCTGTTTCACTGCTCTGCCCGTGTGTCAACTTTCCAGGATGGGGAGAGGACACCCGACCGCCTTAGGGATGTTCTCAGATGTTGAGTCTCATGCTACTAATGCCATGTACCATCCAGTATCTCCTCCCATAATCTGCCTTCCCTGAATCTGGCTTGGACCTGGACAGCCCAAATCAGACAGACCCTGGGGGACAGTCCTTAGGAAATATAGGGTCAGTCCAGGGCTGGAGGAGAGACACATGATTTGTTCCTGGAAGATCATCTGGGAAGGGGGTTTGGGGGACCTTCAGTGTGCTGAGTCTGGTTGCACTGCAGCAAAGAAGCCTCAGGGTTGGTCTGGGTCCCTGGAAAACAAGAGGTACACCCTGGGGAGGCCGGGGCCCCAGGGACCATTTTGAAGATCTGACTTATCTGGGTCCCTTGATTTGTTGCAGACTGGCAGGGACCTTTAGGACTTTTGGGTGGACAAGTCCTAACTCAGTGTTCAATGTATCTCTCACAGACTCATGGTCTCCAGCCTGGGCCCAGGACGGGCTGGGAGGAGAATCTTGCTGTGATTCCAAGCTTACTAAGGTCGCTGCTGGGATCCAGACACATATTCCCTGCTGGGCTGGGGGCTCTGGCATCTAAGGACCCCATGCCTGCTAGAGCCCTGCCTGCTCTCCCAGGGGTAGCTCCTGAGGCCTCTGCACTCGCTCCGCTGAGAGAGCATGATGGGGGACCCAGGCTCTTGCATCGTGGACGGTAGCCAGGTGGGGATACCGGATGGAAACCTGGAGGTTCAGGGTGGGAAAGGATCTCCATTTAGTGGTGGAACAGCAGCTAGACTCCTGGCCCCACTGCTCCCAGCCCTCTGCCTCCTGCTTGACCCCTGGGCTCCCAAATAGAGCTCAGCTGAGAGCTCTCGAAGGCCGCTACAGGACAGCAACGTTGGAGAGCTGCAGTGTGAGGCTGGTGCTCTGAACTGAGTCAGTGATGCCGCTTCGCTATGCTGTGCTGGCTTCCCCACCCTCTCTGTGCAGACTGAGGTGGGTGTGTTCTTCATGCTTAATTATAGTGCTCATAACCAGAGAGGAGCTGCTTGGAAGCACATGTCATTTTGTTTGGAGATAATAGACACGGAGTCTGGAAAATATCTGTTAGATCATCCTGTCCTGCCTCTGCCAGCATTGGTGTGACTGGTGTGGGATCACTGGTGTTTTCTGCAGCCTGTGACTCACCCTGGGGGGCCACACGGGGACCCCTGGGACACGGCAGCCCCACATGTTTTTCCCGAGTTCTGCTCTCATTTTCCTCGTCTGTCTACTTGTTTTCTCATCTGTGGCTCTGGCTCTGCCAGCCTCCCTTTCTTGAGTTCTGCCAGCAAGCATGGACTCCCCCAGCTTCTGTGTGGGGAGCCCTGCTCTGTGGAAAGCCTGCCTATGCTCAGTTCTGGGGGTTCAAACAATGATACCAATACACTGTCCACAGTCAAGAGCAATGTGAGAGAAGTGCTCACGGATAATTCCAGGTTATGACTAAGTGTGGCTTCAAAGCACCATGCGGGGAACGCTGACATAGGTGGGGGAAGGGAGAGTTCCTGTTGGACTCCTCTTGTTGGGGTGGCTTCCTGGAGGAAGTGGCATTTGAGCTGGGTGAGAGGTCACGAGGTGGGAAAACAGGGTTGAGGCCCCGTAGTAGGAGCCTATAGCCTCCTTCTCCTCCTGCCGCATGCCTGGGGCCTGCTTCACAGACTTGGACTCCATCTCTTCTTTTTGGCTGTAGACTGAGTCCCTTTAAATCTGACCTTTGCCACATCATCTCTATGTCTCCCTCTTTTCCTTCTACCTCTGGCCCGTCGTAGATGCAGTGGGCATGCAGGTCAGGGCTGAGGCAGTGGTGGGAGTCAGGAGGCCATAGCTGCTGCCAACCTTCCGCTTCCTCATCTGCAAAATGCAGGGTGAGGGTAATCTCTCTGAACCCCTGAAGTCTGATGTTCTAGGCATTTCTAAAGCAGCGAGCCACCTGGCTGAACCAGAGTCTGGAGGTTGGTGCCTGATGTCTATTTCCTCCTCATCATGACTGCAGCCTCGGCCACTAGCCTGGCAGCCCCCAGATGGGCATCTCCAGCCCAGATCCCCCAGTGAGCTAGTGAGATACACGCCCCGCCGCTCCCTGCTGGTCTCTGTGGAGGAGCCTTAAAATTGGCATGTCTAAAGAGGAAACGCCGTATTTCACCCCCCTCTGATTCTGTCAGCTGCCAGGATGCATGTGTGTTATGCACACACTCACACACTTCTGATCATGTTACTCTCCTGCTTGAAACCACTCCACCCAGATAAAAATCCCAAGAAAACCGAGCTTGGTGGGACGCACAGCTCTTTCGTGACCTGATCCCAGGATCATCCACCACCACTTCCTGTCTCTGTAGGAATCACACTCAAGCCAACCCTAACTGCTGAACATACCTTGACCTTTCACATCTCCATGGTTTTCTTTGTGCTCTTTCTGTGATCTAGAAGGTCGTTTTCATCCCATGTTTTCTTAATGAACTATGTATTCATCAAAACCCAGTTTTGTGATGAAACCTTCACAGACATCACTTTTTCCAGTTAATCAATCATTCCCACTCCTCTTTGCCATCCTTGACCTTGTGAATATGGTTTGGTAGCACTTACAAATTATTATCGGTTTATGCGTACCCCATCTCCCACCCATCTTTGGCCACAGTTTTCTCTAGCACAATGCCCACCACCTGTTTGGTGCCAAAGTTTTTATTTTAAAAACTGAGCTCAACTGAGTCCTGGTTACTGACCAGTGAGCCTTACAATGTGTGGACATGTTGGCCCAGCCCCAAATCAGGAGTACATTTCCAGAGGGCTGTGTGGTAGAAAGCTACAGTAGGAGCCTATGTGTTTTCAGCTTGATGCCTGCCCCTGTGTTAGGTGTTCGGTGTTTTCTCTTTTGCAGGCTTGAGTGAGCCCTTGAGCTGACCCAGAAGTTCTGAGCATTTATCACCCAGTATTGATGACCACATATTTTCCCTCCCCTTTTTATGCCTAGAGATGAAGGAAGAAATACAAGCTCATGTTACAAAGAGTATTTCCCTGGTTTATCAGCTCTCCCTTCTCAGCTCACGCTCAGAATGATTTCTTAGTTCTTAGCTTTTATTCCTCTGATCAAAGTGCCTGAGGCAGTGAGCACCAGGAGGCATGAGCATTTCTGGCTGAGTCTCATGCTTCCCTGTTCTGGGCTGTTTTAAGAACTTGTAGCCCAGAGTTCTCCAGGCAGGTAGTGTGGCCTGGCCGTGGAAGGGTTTCCAAAGACTTATGGGTTGGGGCCACCCTGGGCTATGGTGGGGAGCGGGGGCAGCCGCCCTGCCTCCACCTATAGGAGATCAAAGCCCTTTGCTCCTTGCCTTGTCCTCCTTTCCCATCCTGTTCACTAGATCGCCCTTTTCTCTCCAATGAATTAAAAGCAGAAAATCCATGAGCAGGATTTCTCTCTTCAAAGGATCAAATAACCTTTCTTTTTTCCCCCCTTTTCGAAAATTTTCCCCCAAGCTGGGAAAGGAAAACATGCAAACAGACTTCGAGTTAAAGGTGAAAGAAAGAAAGAAAGAAAAGTTGCTGCAAAGTAATTTCAACTTGAGAAGTGGAGCAGTTGAAACCCAGAAAAAGTGTGTGCTCAGCAATATGGTCTTCTCCTACAAATTAATTAACCCAGAGCGCTGGTGTAATTAGTGCAAGGGACAGGGAATTGCGGAGCTCACAATATCTCTCACCCAGTTTAGATTTATGTTCACAGAAGGCTTTCCTCTTCCTTTTCTGAGAGGGACTGAGGCAGTTGTCTGCTCAGCCTGGAGTCAGCGTGTGCCTTGGCTGGAGCTATGTTTGAGGGTGGGTTCGGCCTCCGAGAAAGTGGTCTTTCGGCTGCACCATCTGACCCTCTCCTTTGTGCACGACATAGGTGGGCCTTTACAGAGTGGGCATGGTGGCTGCTCAGCTCTGCTCCCTGAGAAATGGACTATGAGGGGCTCCAGAGACCAGATCTCCTGGCCTCTCAGTCCTTCCCCCTCCCTTCTTCACTGCATATAATCTTTTGAGTTTTTTGCTGCTTTTGACAGGAGTGTGGGTATTTATCACCTTTTGAGGCACTAGGAGGACTCAAGACTCTAAAATTCTTGGAGGGCAGCAGTTTCTGACCCTGTGGCTGATGTTGTCATAGGAATATTTGTGGGGAGGCATATTTTATAGGGTTCATGGGGACTTAACCATCTTTCCCCTTTTTTCCATAGGCTCCTTTGGCATCTAGTGAGCCCCATGAACTTTCTATGGATGAATGTTTGTGTCCCCCAAATCCATATGTTGAAGCCCTAATCCTCAATATAATGGTATTTGCAGGCAGGCTTTTGAGAGGGAGTTAGGTCATGAGAGTGGAGCCCTCATGCGTGAGATTAGTGTCCTAGGAAGAAGATGAGGAGACACATGGTCTGTCGGCCATGGGAGGGTAGAACAAGAAGGTGGCTATCTGCGAGAATTCCCTCACAGGACACTGAATTGACCTATACCTTGATCTTGGACTTCCCAGCCTCCAGAACTGAGAGAAATAAAAGTTTGTTGTCTAAGTCCCCCCCCAATCTATGATATTTATTTAGTACCCCCCCAGCCAGAACTAAGACAGGACTTATTCTCAGAATAATGTTTTTTAAATACACAAAATTAAATATACAGGATTACAAAGGAAACTGATAATGTTGACACGTAGTTATCAAAATATAGATAAACTGAATACGTGGTATCGTCATTATTCGTTATTAACTCATTGAAAAGCAAGATCTACTTATAGTTCTAATAACTGTCTTATATCTAAAATAAGTAATATTTTGAGAAATCTGCAACAATCATGCTATAGTAAAGTATCTGATGTCTACTGTTGATAAATCATAGGTATTGCTAGAACTAATGTGGTTTATTGCCCACATTCATAATTGAAGGAAATGCTGAACTATAGTTCAATTAGACGCTAGTGAATATTCAGATAGACATTTATCCTGTCTAAGTTCATTGACCCTCTGAATTCTATCCATGGACCTTTGGCTAAGTCCTTACTGATGGAAAGGTTTCTTGTGGTTCCAACAGAACCATTGTGACTTCTACCGAATCCTTCTCTAAGTTTCTCTACTTTGGGGGAGTCTTTGCCCCTCTCCGAGGACTGAAGGATTGATTTCTTAGAGCCATTGAGGGATGTGTTATTAAGGAATTGGAGGACCAGGAGGACAGAAGTGACGAGAGAAACATCTGTATACACATGTGCAAGCTAAGAAGCTCTAGATTGAGGCCTGTGCTATGAGACACGTGCGCAGCTATAGAAGGGCACGTGGTCATGGGCTACATTGTGCTTCCCATAGGGGAAAGGCTGGGTGGGTACCTATGGGGTGGATTGGCCAAGTCATGTGGCAAAGAGGAGGTCGTGTGGGGCAAGACAGGGTGCAAGGAATGGGGGTTGGGACATCTTGACAGTTAAAAGTGGGCTACCTGAACCTGCCCCTTTTTGGGCTGTAGGGAGGTGGAGGCTCCTCCTGGCTTATCAGGATAGAGGACACATGTTGCTGTTGCAAGCCTATTGATCCTCAGATTCACCTGTTCACATGATTCAAGTTCCTCCTCTTCCAGGCTGCAAATTATCATGTGTACTTTGAACATTTTTACCCACTGGTCATTTAATTACCAAAAAGTCCCTCCCAGTTTCTCTTAAGTAAAAGATTCAGGCTTCCCGAACAAACATTTGTGAGCAGTTGCTCATTTGTCGTCTATTTAGTGCCTGTGATAACTGAAATAATCTCTGAATAGGAAAATATTTTTATCTTTCTTAGTTGCTATTCAGAGGGCTGGGGGTGGGCAATTGAACTTCTCTGCTTGAGAAAGATAAGTTGTTCTAGGTAAGATTTAATTTTTACTAAAGAAAAATCTGAAAATGACTTTTTCCCTTAAGTTAATATTTTTTGTCCTTGAAAACAAAGCCCACACAATACAGGTGAATGATAGCTTGAAGCCTTTGTTCTCTAGGCTGAGTCTCAGAGCTGAGTGCATCAGACTGGGGGCTAAAACTTGTAGGCAGAGGTATAGAATCCCCAATTTCTCCCTCTTACCATTGAATCCCAGGCTCTCTCAGAGCACTGGGCCAAACCCTAATAACCAGGTTCCCATCTGGAGACTTGGTGGTGAGAAATTGGGTAAAAATCCCTGTTAAATATTAAAAATTATGAATGTGATACTTTATATTCTTTATTTCATACTACATATTCAAAATCCAGTATGAATTTTACACTTATGGCACATCTCAATTCAGATTTGCCTCAGTGTAAGTGCTTTGTGGCTACATGTGGCTGCCATATTGGATAGTGATTCTCTAAGTCTTGGTCTTCACCATAAGCTGTGCTGCCCCTTGGCTAATTTGCCCATGGAATCAGAGGAGCATTGGAGGCCGGTCTGTAAGAGCAATTGCTGTGTACAAAGGCACACTGTCATGCAAGGACCCAGGAAGAGGCACAGTGGGTGATATAGTCATGATGTCAGGGCCTCTTTACAAGAAGGAGCAACCTGAAGAGTACCATTCCCTTGAGAAACTAGAGAGGGCTCCTTCTGGAGTCTGTGGATGTTCTGACACTGGAAAGGTGCCTTCTTAAAGGCTATCACAACCCTGAGTGTTCAGTAGATGCCCAGAGCATAGGAAAGAGATTTGTTCACTAAGAGGCACTGTGGGCAGAACAACCACACTGGTAAGGCCAAGACGATGACAAGAAGAGAACGAGAAAAGGAAAGTGTCTCCAACTTCCTCTAGTAGCTCCTGCATCATTGCTGCTTTTGTATTTTGTTGATTATTCTGTTATTTATCTGCTTGTATTCCATTGCATTCCTCAAGTGAACCAGGCACAGTTTACAAAGCTAGTTCAATGATAGCAAGATGACATAAAAAGCTTCAAAAAATGAGGCAGAGAAGTAAGACTAGGGAAGATGAATTGCACCACATGTGAGGTTGGTTCCAAAAATGCATCCTTTAATGTCTCCATATTTGCTAGAGATGACCTGTATTGATCTGAGTCTAAGCTTGCCAACAGCCAAGAGGGAAGCACAATGAATGATATGGGTCACAGCATAACTAAATAAAAACAAAGCAGGCACTGGGGAAGAGCATCATTCTGAGAATTTCTGGATTCCTCCTTGAAATGAGATGTCATCAGGCCTGGATGCCATCCTCAACAGCACCTTGCATACATTGGTGTGAAATCGTGCCTCACCTTCTACTCGCCCAGTGTTTCTGTCTTGTCTCTGTGTATACTGGGGGCACATCTCTTTGCTGTTCTATAGAAGCTGTTCTGTGGGAATCCACATTGTCCTCTCCCGATACTCATCTTGTGGATGAACTGGCTTAATCTGGATCAATTTAAGGGCTTTAGAGTGATGCATTCCATAACAGAGACTGCTTTAAGTTCACTGAAGCCTGCTTCCTACCCTCCTGGGCCCATGAGTACTCTTCCCGGCTTCCTTTGCAGCCATGTGTGGCTTTGACGTTGAATGTGAGCAGAAATGGTGTGTCACTTCGTAGCTGAAGTGGTTGGGAAGTGGATGCATTCTCTCCATGACCCTTTTCCCCATCCATTGGCTGAAAGAAGGCTCCCAGGACCCAGAGGAGGGTGGAGCCACATGAAGGAAGAGGTCTGGATGCTGAAGGCCTGGTGGGCGCATACCCAGCCAGAATGCCTTTGTTGGAATGTGATATGCACAAGGAACCAACTTTGATTGTGTCACGGCACTGAGGATTTGGGATTTGTCTGATAGAGTAGCTAGCATTATCTTAACTAACACAATTCCCCCTTGGGAAATGCTCTCTAAACACAATTCCTCCCAACCAAGAGGAATTGAAACGTTTGAGTGACACCAGGTTCAAAGCTATGTTCCTTGACAACTACCAGGAGTGCAAATATCTTCTGTTGCAGGAAAGTGGGTAGGTGTAACCGTCACCCAAGGTGGGAGGAAGATTAACACACTCTTGTCAAAATTGTGTCACCTTACAAGAACTCCTGCCTGAAAAGAAAGCTCTTGTATCTCCTTTTGGAGATAAGCCAGGGCGTACCTGTGGGGAAGGCCAAGATTCTCCTCAGAAAGTCATTTTAGGTCTGCCTTCACACATGGAAAAAATGGTAATCAGGGCCACACGGTTTCATACAGTGTAATCTGCTATCGTAATTTTAACTGAATAAAAAAACTGAAAACAGCTGTAACCCTATGACTGCTGCAGCCCTTAAAAACAAAACAGAACTTGGATGCAAACTTAGCCAAGTCCCTCTCACCCTGGGCTTTAGTTTCCAGGCATGACGGATGACAAATGGATGCGATGGGCCAAAACTGCAATTTACAATCTGGGTGTATGATGCCAAACAAAACCTCGTGAAAGCAGTCGTCTACAGCGTGTCTACAGGAACTACGATTCTGTTTCTGTTGTTCTGACAAGGTGTAAGCACGAACACCAGTGAAGGTGGTAGGACAGACGTCGCCAGGTGTCCCCGCCCATGACACGAAGTGAGTTGCGTCCATTAATTACGGCTTAGGTCCTGGGGGCCCAAACCAGGAGGTGGTGGTACCCCTGCTCCTCCCAGAGAAGCACTGTGGGCACTCAGTCGTGCTTTGTGGTCACTGCTGGCTTGCTGACTGTGTTCCATCAGTTAGATAGTAAGGGAGGCCCCAGGTCTGTGAGCCTCTCTGGTGTGCAGGGCTCAGTTGCTCCCAAGGGGAGTTTGCTGCTGAGTCATCAGTGAGCCTGGTGGTATGCCCGGGACTGAGCTCAGTTTCTCCAGATTCAGTGAAGAGACAAGAGCAGCGACACGAATGGAACCGAGTGCTGAGAGGGAGTTGGCCTCAGGCCTGGGCCCGTGCGCCCGCTCGTGACCTGGGCAGTGATGTCCACCTACGGGACGTAGACACCTTTAATTTCACACTTCACCCAGGCTGCCTGGGACTTGAATCCTTTGTCTCTTGATCAGGTGAGGCCAAACTCTGTCTCATCGAAGAGAAATTCACAAGGAAGCACCCCAGATCTGACTTCAACCCTGATGTGAGGTCCTTAAGCAACTTGGATTTGGGCTCCCTGGTTTTCCCTCACCCAGGAAGGTTCTCGGGTGGGGTGAGTGTGAGCAGAGACTTCCCTACTGTATAGGCTAGGTAGCTGGGATGACTGGGTCCTGGGGACATTGGATTAGAGACCAAAGTGCCTTTTACCCCGCCCAAGGTTATGACCTGCACTTGTGTGCAGGAGGGCTTGGTCGCTTGATGCCTCCCTGACTATCTGTCCTCCTCTGCGGGCAGCACTTTGAAAGAGGCACGCATGTCCAGTTGTGAGAATGTCCTAGGAAGCCCCTGGGGCTGTGCGTCTGAAACCTTGAATGTGTCTCAGACTCACCTGCACGTTTGTAAACCTGCAGATTCTGAGTCAGCAGGTCTGGCTAAGGGGGGCTCAGGTTATGCGTTTCCAACCCCCTTTCAGCTGCTGCTGCTCTGAGGCCTGCACTCTGCGTAGGAGGGCCTGGGGGATTGTGCCGTGTGTAGACTGCTGTTTGAACAAGCAGAGCTTCTGCGCGGTTCACCAGAGCCTGCTGCCGAGGCACAAGGGGCCCACGATGAGAAGGGTGTCCACGACAAGCCCCTGCTTGGCTTCCTTCCACTTCCCCTGGCTTCGTGCTTTGTGTCTTTGTGTCTACACATTTAGAGGGGTCTCATTGTCACTCGTGTGTGAGCCAGGTGTTTAGACCAATCTGAGAGTATAAGTCTGGCCAGGGGCGCAGGAGCTGGCTTGTGCTCCTGGCCCTTTGCTCTCTACTGGGCGTCTCAGGTCAAAGCCCAGCTCAGCCTTGTTCTTCCCACCCTCCCGGGATGTTGAGGAGGAGGGTGCCTCCACTCTTGGGGGGTGGGGGGGCTTGGCTCCTTGCATCCTGACACGTGAATGTTTTCTGTTTTAGAGAAAGAAATGTGGCTTGGCTGGAGGCCCATGTTTCGTTCCAGCACATCCTTTTTACCAAAAGAGCCGTCCCTGGAGCTGCCAACAGTGTTTATGAGAAAGCCGTCCAACACTACTTTGGGTCTGGGAGCATGGCCTGACCAAAGACTGGCCTTCCCCACCCAGCAAACATCCATCAGGAAACCTGGCACTTGGTGTTGGTGTCTTTATTTTTACCCCAAAATGTTAACAAATGTAAAGCTGGTTTCTTTCTTTCTCTTTCTTTCTTTCTTTCTTTCTTTCTTTCTTTCTTTCTTTCTTTCTTTCTTTCTTTCTTTCCTTTCTTCCTTCCTTCCTTCCTTCCTTCCTTCCTTCCTTCCTTCCTTCTTCCTTTCCTTTCCTTTCCTTTCCTTTCCTTTCCTTTCCTTTCCTTTCCTTTCCTTTTCTTTTCTTTTCTTTTCTTTTTTTTTTTCTTTTTCCAGCTGGGAGAACTCCTGTCAGTGGATGCAGTGTCCTTTCCAGATTCAATATTATGCAAACTGCATATCGGCAAGCGGAGTAAACAAATATGTCCGTGAAGCTTCCTGATGCACACACAGATAGGGCTGCCCCAAAACATCAGCGTAGACCTGCCGATTTGCATGGCGGCTGCTGGAACTGTCACTCTGCCACCACCTCTCTCCTTCAGGATGTGTGGCCAGAGTGCCTGGGGTGACACCTGGGTGTGGCATTTAGCCTCAGGGGACAGGTGGCAGTGACAGACTAGGGATGGCTCTAGGTCAGATTGGAGCCATCATTGGCTGGGGTGGGGGGCTCAGTGAGGGTGTCAGAGTAAAGCTCAGAACCCAGCCAGTCGTGTGCCTGCTCTGAGCCCCACCCTGTTCAGCCCCACCCCCAAGGGTGAGGGTCCTCCGCCCCGGGCAAGCTGCTGAATTTTTACTTTTCAACCCCATCTCCCCTGCCTGGCAAGCAGGGACAGGAGGCAGTACCCCACAGTGAGTCTTTCACAGCGAGAACGTGGCCAAATCCCTTTCCCATCACAGGCGTTAGTTTCCCGGCTCCTGGCGTGCAGAGTGTTAAAATGGGTGCAGTGGGCCAAAGGCTGGCTCAGCTCTGCAATTCTACCATCAAAGTGTGGGAGGCTTCTGTGTAACTCTGATTTCCAGCATGTTCCCATTGCAGTAACCCTGTGAGATTAAGTACCTTTTAAATGTTCCTTCCTAAACAGATGAGGAAACAGATTTAAGGGGATTAGAATGTTCTGTTGAAGGGTGGGCAGAGAACAAGTGGAGAACCTAGCAGTTAGACCCGGGGCTCTCTTCAAAAACCTTACACTCTCCTTTTTGCAGAATGGCATCATCCTTCCCCAAACACCCCTGTATTCAGAAAGCAAGCTAACAAATAAACAAACAAAACAAAACAAAACAAAAGGGACAAAGAGTATCCAAAGAGTACTTCTTCAAAGCCTGAAATGGAATTTTTATCCATCTATCCTCCGCGTACCACCTCTCCTACCCTGGCTGGTGTGATAATTCTTTCTTACAGCTTTTGTCTCCTTCGTCTGTGACGGGGTAGGGAAGGAAGACAGTGGAGAATCTGCCCATCTGCCCTTTTGGGGAGAGCCATATTTCCCTACGTGCTTGTTTCTTTGGACAAACAGAAATTGGCCTGTCCTCTCTCTGCTGGTTTGAAATGAGGCAAGAGTCCCTTCTCCCCATTAACTACCTCGTGGAAACCGGCTCTGCAGAAGTAGCTGCTCTCGCAGACTGGGTTCAGTCACCATGGAAGATCCTGGAAGTCTCCGAATTGCTGAGAACAAGTATTTGCAGCTCTGCTAGCTGGGCCCCTGATCAATAGGGCATGCCTGCCTGTATGGAGGGGGGATGCATTCCGAGGTGCCAGGAGGAATGGCCCCGTACCCAATTGCCAGTCCCGAGTGGTGTTCCTTGGTGCCTGGGATGCTGTATTGTTGAACAGATGGTCGTGTCACGGGCGTGCTTCTAGTGAAGAAGAGTGGGATGAGGCTGCCTAAGCCCCTCGTGCTGACAGCTTTGGAGCCTGCCTGCTCTCCCAGGGAGCCATGGGGGTGGGAGCTTAGCTGAGCCACGGGAGGGGTAACCAAGGCCAAAGCTTCATGCGTTCGGTAGCTACATATCTTTTTGTGGAGGCTGTGGATGAATTGGCGATCTGTGATCCGATTTGTAGCACCTAGATATGTCTGATATTTTCAGTAGGTTTTTGATGATCAAATTATGGAATTTTTCAGCTCTCCCTGTTTTCTAGAATCTCATAGACTCGGTTCTTTCTGGTGGGAAATCAACCCACCAAAGTATTCTTTGACTAATCACTGTGCCTGCTCACGGCTTAGATGCCCTTGCCAGTCAGACCACCCAAGAATATCCCAGGAAATACATTTTTGAGGATTTTTGTCAGACTAGCTTTTTTGTTTCCCCTTCCATAAACCCTGAACTCCTTTAAAATACACGATCAGTGATAGGGACCCTCACCATGGAGTTATACCATGAATTTATAAGCAAGGAACAACACCCATTAAGTGATAATGTGTGCAGTGGCCAAACTTGTTTTCCTCTTCACGCTGCCCCAATTCCTGGTCTTCTGCAGCTTTTACCTGGCTCACTGTGGCAGAATGTGTGGTGAATGTGCTTGTACCATTGGCTCGCTTCAGAGAGATGGCTTTCCGACTGTGTTTCCACGTCAGTCCCATCCATTCGCTGTGTGGCAGACAGACTCTGAGGTGACCCCCTGCCCCATGATCCCTGCCTCCTGTTCATGTCCTGCATAATCCCCTTCCCCTTGAATATGAGCGGGATCCCCGACTTGCTTCTAGCAAGCTGAATAAGTGACAGGATGCCACTCCTGTGATGACACCGCATTGTAGGAGAATCTGTCTTGCTAGCAGATTCACTCTGGAGGGGCTCCTGGGTGGCTCAGTCATTAAGTGTCTGCCTTCAGCTCAGGGCATGATCCCGGATCCCTGGGATCGAGCCCTGCATCAGGCTGCTCCGCTGGGAGCCTGCTTCTTCCTCTCCCACTCCCCCGCCTTGTGTTCCCTTTCTCTCTGGCTGTCTTTCTCTCTGTCAAATAGATAGATAAATAAATAAATAAATAAATAAATAAATAAATAAATAAATAAAATCTTTAAAAAAAAAAAAGATTCACTCTGGAGGTGCGTGCCATCTTGATGAAGTAAGTGGCCATGTTGGGAAGCCCATATGTGCCTCTGCAAACGGCGGGTGCCCTCTAGCTGCTGAGGGAGCCTTCCATGCATTAGCTGGAAAGATTCTGAGGCCTCAGTCCTTCATCCATGAAGAAATGAATTCTGGCAATAATTCGAAAGAGCTTGGAAGCAGATTCTCCCCCAGTTGAGCCATTAGTCTGATGAGTACGGTGACTTGTGGTGATGAAGGAAAGATCCATCCGGGTACAGACCAGTGCTCTCAGAGAACATCTTCCATCTTCACTAAACTGTAGGCAGAGCAGAAACCAAAGCCATTTAAAACTATTTAATTATACAAATGGCTTACATGTTATATACAACTTCCTCTGAAATATATATTTTTTAGACACTGGGGATTTAATTTTCCACATATTCTCTAACTGGCTAATGCTGGCATAGAAAGCAATCATTAATTCCTAGATAATTATTTTTAAAAATGTCTAATAGCTTCCCGTCTAAACAGTCATCGAATCATCAAGCAGTAGTAATGGCACCATCTTATTTCTTTGGGTAAAGGGATGTTTCTTTTCTCTTCTTTTATCTTATTACACAGTCTCGAAGAGCATTGTCCAAAGCAGTAGGATGCCAGTTGCATATGTCTTTGAGATGGTGGATGAGTACTGGTGGTTACTTAAACCGCGTATTGAAATGTGGCTATATCAGTGTGCTGATACGGGGCAGAGCGGGGGCGGGCTGCCACCATAGACTGGGTACCTTAAACTCCAGAAATTTATTTTCTCCCAATTCTAAAGGTCAGGGGTATGAGATCAAGGTGTTGAGGTGTTGACTGAGTTGTTGTCTTTGGAGACCTCTCTCCTGACCTTGTAGATGCCTGTCTTCTCCCACTGTCCTCACATGGTCTTCCCCATCTGCCTCTCTCTGTCCAAATTTCCTCTTCTTACAAGGACACCAGTCATACTGGATCAGGGCCCACCCTCCTGACCTCATTTTAACTTCGTTACCTCTTTAAAGACCTTGTGTCCAAATACAGTCACATTCTGAGATCCTGGGGGTTAGGACGTCACTATGAATTTTGGAAAGACACATCAGTCTATAATGAGGACCACATTTTTTTGATCACTGAGTTGAAAAAGTGAAAAATTTCACTTATCTAAGCTTTTTGCATCTAAAGTCAAATGAAGTCAGACTGCAGTTTCCTTTGTGAGTGAACTCTATTTGCCAAATTTTAGATCAGGGTTAACTTAACTTCTTAAACTAGCTGAGAACCGTTTTCATCTTTTCGTATGCTCTGTGATAGTTTATACAGGCCCACAAGGTCTGTTCTGAAACCCTTGGGACCAGATAGGCTTCAGATAGGCTTAAGAACCTTTGGATTTTTAGAAAGGTAATAAAGGATACATACTGAATATTACATATCTCACCCGGTGGGATCTGGGGCAGCAGTGCATAAGAAAACACAGTGCTATTTCTCACCATGACATGAAAACAATAATTGGAAAAAAAGTTATTTTAAAATAAAAATAAAAATATATAGAAATCAATCCAGGTCAAATTTTACTGTTAAATGAGTTCCAGTCAGTTTCATCTTCAAATGTTTTATGAAAAAAAGAACCATATTTGGGATTTCAGATTTGTAAATAAGGGATTGTGGGTCTGGGTACTAGTGAGATTGTCTTTTTCCTGAAAACATGAAAGTTTCATCTGGGTATAGTGTGGTTAGAAACAAATATAAATATATATATACATACACATACATGAAATTATATACATTTGTATTTGTGTGTGTGTGTATGTATATATATATAATGTATATATATATTTAGGTTGCAAGTCTTTCAAGTTTGATTATTAAACTCCTTGGGTTGTTGAATTGGTGAATCCATTTCAGTGATTTCCAGATTTTCTAGAAACTCTTTCTTCTCCTAGTGATTTTCAAATTTACTAGGAAGGTTAAAATAGTAGTTATTTAGTTTTCACAAAGTAAACTTCACATTTGTGGTTAAACCACATTTTTATTTCTAACCATTTTCCCCCCTAATTATATCGACTATATATTTTCCCATTTCCTTGAAAAGTCAACTCTTGGAATTATTTATTTCTGCAGATTTCTTTCTAAAAGTGCATTAATTTGTAATATCCTTATTTCCTTTTATAAGATTTTCTCGTGCCATTGTGTTCTTTTTTCTGACTTTTGAGATAGATGCTAAATTTCTCTGTTTCATTCCTTTTTGAAGCAACAAAATAGAGTCTCAATGTCTTTGAGGGCTGCTCCATCTCATTCTGTGAGTTTGATACACAGTGTTTATAAATTATAGGCTTGATTAACTATGAGGCCATTGGCTCTACCCTTTCCTGACCCCTTCCCTTTCCCAAAACTTCAAAACTTGCCGACATCGATTTCCCTCTTCTTCCTTGTTTGTTCTTCTCTTCCTTTGATTGTGACCTTTTTTTAGAAAACAAAAACAAAAACAAAATCTCATCCTCTCCTACTAAAAACCCAAAGAAGCAAAAGCCTTCTCTTGGATCTGCCCTCTTTTACACTGAAATATCAAGAGAGGTGGCGTGCAGTGCTTGACTTAGTGGCTCTTGGAGATAGGACACTTTGGGGGATGACGGGATCCGATGAATGACGATGGCTGTGGGTGGCAGAAGTACAGAGGTCAGTAAAGATGGACAAATGAAGGCACCGAGAGGCTAAGCCTTTGGGTGAGGATCCTGGATTCATCCAGAATGACAGGACTCAGAGTCGAGGAGAAGCCTGTGGGTGCCACCATCCTTGATGAGCAACTGGAAGAGAAGCAGAAGGTGGTGGAGGGTCAGCAAGAGACAGAGACCCTGCATAATCGTCCAGGGAGCAGTGAGGGGTTCCAGTTTGGTTTGTGTTTTAGGAAAGCCTGCCTTGTCTTAATTCTGCTGTCTCATTCTTCTATTTCTCTTATTTATGCTTCCTTTTTTGGGTGGTGGTGGGGGTGATTTGCTTCTGCTTTTCTTTAAGCATGTTGTGTGTATTCTGATTTTCTTTTTGGTAACATCTGTGGAATATAGACCCCTATAAATTCTAGTAATGGTTACATCAAATAAATATTTTAGCTTCTATTTTACTTGTTATCAATGCCAAGTTTTTATGAACTCTCCCTCTGCCCTAGGTTAAGCTTGTTGGGTGCCTCGTGGGGACTTGGGGAAGGAGGTATTTTCTTTCTTTCACCTTGACTCCCATCCTTGGCTACCTCACATCCTCTGTCTACACTGACAGTGGACGTGCCTATAGGAACAGAGACCAGAAATGACACTAATGTCAGACTTTCTTGGATTTTAGCCATGACACATCTTGCTTAAGAAGCAGAGCCCTGTGGAAGTTCAGTGATTTCCTTTTCCTGGGAAAATTTTTGTTGTTCTATAAGGTCCAGAAGACCTTCCCTAAGTAGCTTTGATTTTGGATATTTGACTCATGAGTTTGTCAAGAATAAAACATTTCCCCTAGGAGTACTCCAAGTATTTCTCTGAGCTTTTCAATATATGCATATCTTCTTTGGGTTGATACAAGTTTGAGAAATTTCCTGGAAACTCTGCAGATGTCCTGGTAGGTTGGCAGTGCTTTGGGTGGGGACTTAGGGGAGATGGACCGCTGGACACACCACAGAAGTGATGGTAGCACTCCTGCATTGTCTCTATCCCAGTGCCACCCTCACTGGTTACAGTCCTCATAGAGGATAGAGCAAATGTCGGGATGTACCAGATGCCAAAGACATTTCAGATGCTTTGCTGGGACACCATCCGGGTCTCCCATCTGAGTGTGACTGTGTTAATGAACTCCTGTCATTCAGGCTTGTAGGCTCCCTGGGTGTAAGACTGCATTCGACTCTTCTCTAAGGAAAGGACTTGGGCCATAGGACATACACTTGAGTTCAGATTTGGCTTACAACACATGAGGGTTCAAGTTGTTTTTAAGAGTTTAAGAAGACCTGTAGGCTTGGATCCGTTGGAATTGATTTCCTAGTTTGGGGTTCTTCTGTTCTACCCTTTATTTCAAAGTGTGTGTGTGTTTCCTGTTCATGGGTTCACTCACGCTCTCTAACGTTAGTGGCTGTATCTTACAGCAGTGCACCGCTCGGCGCGGCCCACAGCTGAGCAGCATCACTTGGGAGCTTGCTTGGCTTGCATATTCTCAGGCCCATTCCGTACCTCCTGCATCAGAAACGGAGCAGGGGACCTAGCAGTGTGTATTCTAACAAGTTTACCAGGGGACTCTGGTGCACATCAGGAGTGAGAACCACTGTCTTAGAGATCACCCAGTCTTCCCTCCTCAATCTGCACATGAGGGATTGAGGCTTCTCCAGAGCAGAAGTGACTTACACAGAGTCACAAGTACGGTCAGTGGTAGATCGAGGATTAGAACCCAGGCCTTACACATGACAACGGCTGACATCGTGTCTGGAATATATGAAATATTCAAGAAATTACTTTTGCTTCTTTGCTTCTGCCCCTCTCTGAGGGCAGGAGGGCATAATCACCCGGAAACACACTGCTGTCCCTCAGTGCTTTTTCCTCTCCCTTCACTTCCATGAGACCCCCGGGAAGGTTCCAGGCATGTGCTGTTAACTCACTGTGGGTCCCAGGGCTAGCACCTGGCCCGTGTCCCCACTGTGATGATGGAGAAATGAAGCGTTGGTCTGCCTAGGCAAGGCCCCTTCCAGTTCGGACTTTCTGGGGCTCCATGGCAGGCTCTGACACACACGTTTCTGCGGGCGGCTATCAGCGGCCATCTGGCAATTAGCAGTCTCTGAGGCAGCTAATCCCACTCTGAGCTGGATTAAAGCTGAAGTTTAAAACATGGAGATAGGCAGGTGATTTATGTTTGAGTCTTTGGGTCCTGCTGTCTCTGGCAGCCTGGTGATGGAGGACAGAAAAGCTGATTTCCTCCCTTATCTATCTCGGGAGGCTCAGCAGAGCTGGATCTGCTTTCGGGAGGGACATCCCGGGCTGAAAGAAGTGCTGGGCTGCAGGAGGTGTGTGGCGGGCTCCCGGGGCCCAGCCCTTGCCATCTGGGGCACAGCGAGGCTGGCCGCAGGCGCACGGAGGGAGCCAAGTTCTGTGTCGGGTGCTGCCTTGCCTTTATTCCCCCAGTGAGGAACCTGGGGGAATAAAGGCCAGGGCGGTTTGGACCATGGCTCCCAGGTGCCATCTATGGCCGTGGGGTGGAAGCTGACAAGCCCTCCAGCTTCTCTGGGGTGTCCTCTCATTAGGCAACATGGTCAGAAACCACACTCATGTGTTTGTTCATAGCCTGAGGAGATAATTAACTTATCTCCATGGAGGGACTTGATTACATTCCTAGCATGATCAGAATGTGAAGTCTGGACTTGGAAATGCTGGTGGTGGTGGGGAGGTATTTGCAATGGTTGGCTGAGGAGCCATTTGTTCAGAAATTGGGCGAGTAATCAGACAAATGCCTCTTTTCCTAATTGTTGATAAAAATCAGCTATTATGGCAGAGCCAGGGACTCACTCCTGAGACAACACATTACTTAAGGCGAGCATGCATCCGAATATGTTAGGATGATCTAAAAACATTTCACATAGCTGGAGTTTAAAAACAAGTTGTGCCCGTTGTGAATTTTGTAGAGAGCTGGGCATAGGGGAGCGTGATTTACAGCCTGCATTTCATGGCTGGCTTGTTACTATGGTCAGGAACCACCTTGCACAGATACTGACTCAGGTTAGCTATCTACTGAGCCCCTGCTGGGTGCAGCTCTGTGCTAGGTGCTGTGGGGCTGAAACAGATAGATTCTCTATCCTTGACGAGTTCACTGCTTATCCTAATGGAAGAGTTTTAGAAAATATCCTTGAATTCTGAGTTGTGCAGCTTATTTGGTGAGGGTTGTAGATGTTTAATGGATGCAGGAGTTAGAGTGACCAGAAAATAATAGCTAATCCTTCTGGAGAGCTCACCTGTCCCAGCACAGGGCTGAGCAGGATTGCACTGACTTCTCACCCAGTTTTATGAAGCAGCTGCTAATGTTAGTCCTGTTTTATAGACGAGAAAGCTGCAGCAGCGAGTGGCTAAGTGCCTGCACCATGATGGGCAAGAAGCAGGCCTGGGAGGAGCCTCCAGGTTTGTGGACTCGCGGAGCCTGTGTTCCTGGCGCTGAGGCTGCAGAAAGATTGGCTTCTGAAGGCTGTACCTCCCTGTCCCTCCCCCTCGCCCACCTGCAGAGATACCTGTTAGCCACACTGGCCTCTTGCAGTCCCCTGAGCACAACTGAGTGCTTCCTGCCTTAAGGTTCTCATCCCTGCTTCAGATGCTTTTGTCATCTCTACGTACTTTCTGTTTCTCATTATCTAGGTCTCCCATTAAATATCCTCTCCTTTGGCCATCCTGTTTAAAATCATCCTCTCTGCCTTCATTCAAATATATATTTGAAGCATTTACTACTATCTGAAATTAAATTATTTATGTATTTCTTCACCTGTTTCTTTTCTGATGTTCGGAAAGGTAATAATGAACTCTTGGACCCCGCGGTTCTTGAAACACTTTCCTGTTGGGTTTTCCAACAATGTGGTGGGATAGGCAGGTTAGGTATTGTTATTCCCAGTTTTTGACAAGAATGCCAAAGGTCAGAGAGCAGAATTGATTTGTTCAAGGTCACTACCTATTCTGTGGCTGAGGTGGAGTTACACCATCCATGGGCCTCCTGATGCCTGGCCCAGTGCTCGTTTACGTGCACCAACAAAGACCCATTCCATGTGACCAGCGATAACCAATCTCATTATTTTAGGGTCCTGGAAAGCATAAGCCACTGAATTAGCCAACGACATTGACTTAAAGTTTCTCATGAATTCTTTCACCATCCCCTCCTTCAACATGTCATGTCAAGTAGGACAAAATAAGGTAGCCCTTGTTGATAAGAAATTTGATTTCTGGGCATTTGAGACAGATCAACTAATGAAACAAAGAAAGCATAGCCTATTTTATTAGTTTGTATCCCTATCTTAGTCCAAAAAGTTTCAATTTGGCTACAAAAATATGTAATAAAACAAGATACGTAAATAAGAAATTAGAGCGAAAGAAAAAAGAAAAACTTGCTGGAAACATAAAGTGGTCTGGAAATGAATTCCCAAATGCAAGTTTAAAAGACCCATCACTGTGAATTGGACATAGTTTAGGCTCTACATTTTCTAGCAGGTGTTGTCAAAAGAAAAAAACGTGGTTGGTTACATAATTCCAAGTGTCTTTCCATGAAAACAGAACAACTACTCAGGAGAAAAATAGCTATTTCATTTTTTTTAAAACTGGAGGTTAATTTCTCTTGAAAGCATTGAATACAGTGTTTCTCAATTCTTCTAAGCCTATGACCTTTCTGATAGCAATAAAAACTCCACCCTTCCATTGAGTATTATTGATGAACAGAAAATGGATTCTATGTTCTATGGAGTCCCATTAACTAGGACAATTTTGTTGATCTTTTCATTCTTCGATAGATTGTAGTAAAAGTAGGTACTGCTTTATTTTCCAAGTCAAAAATTAACCCGTTGGATCCCTCAGAGGTAATGATATACCCCTTCCACGGGGCATGCTGTCCCTTGACACTTGGCGCCCATCACAGCCATCATTGGCTTAGGCAAGGGTCAACAATAGATGCTGAAATCGGTGGAAAATTTGATGAGGAACAGGATATTTACTTAATCTTAAAGTATCTCCATTTATTTTTTTTTTAATTTTTAAAAAGTATACCCACCTCTTAATTACAAAATGGAAAGCACTAATTTTGCAGTGGGCCCCAATTTAATAAATGATCAAGGTTAGAACCATTTATGGGACACATCAACATACGCCTCCTGATATGATACGCTGAGAAAGTACATCACCTCTGTGGCGTTCCTGCCAAAAATGTGTGATCCAAATAAAATCATAAGGAAGCATCAGACAAAGCAAGTTATTCTACAGAATAACTGGCTGGTACTCTTCAAAAAGTGAAGGTCAGGAAAACAAAGAGAGTGAGGGACTGTTCCAGATTAAGGGAGAAAAAAGAGACATGACTGCTGGATGCAGTGTGTAATCCTATATTGGATCCCGGACCAGAATTTACTTTTGATTTTTCTTAGTTCTTTAGTTATCACAGTTTTTAAAAGCAGGGGCTGTTGTCAGGGTAATTGCCAAATTTGAATAAGATCTATAGATAGATAATATTAAATATGATTTTACTGATTTTGATCATTTTACCTTAGTTATATAAGAGAGTGCTCAAAAATAATACACACTGAAGTTCTCGGGGTAAATGGGTATCATAAATCTACAACTTACTCTCTAGTGATCTCACACACACACACACACACACACACACACACACACACAGAATGTGGTAGAATGTTAACAGTTGTAGAATCTGGAGGACAGGTATCTAGAATTCTTTTAATTATTCTTGCAAGTTTTCTGTAACTTTGAAACCAAAAACAACCTAACAGAGAATGACAGATCTAATGAGCTGGTTTTAAGGGGTCCTTGGCTAGCAGGCTGTGACTCCACCTTAAATGGGAGGAGCACCTGTTTACTTGAGATAAACTTCCATCAGATGTCAGCAGCATTTTGGCAGACAGTGTTGCCATTTCCAGGATACTTTGTTTTTAATTGACTTGTTTTGTAGACTCATCCTATCTTCACTGGTAAGGTCCTGTCTTCAAATCTTATTGTGATAGACTTCCTTGTTAGCGGAGAGAAAAGACTGACACTCTAAGAAGTTTTTAAGTATTTCTCGCCTTAAAATATCCTAGTTAATTATCGGCACCTTCCCCTGCCTCCATATCCCTGTTATTTATATCCCGCTGGGAGGATTGCCACCAGCATCTTTCTGTTGCCTTCATCCACCTCTTTTTGATATATTTTCTTTTCCTCTGCTTTTTCCTTTCAGTTTTTGTATTTTATTTTATGCCGACAGTTTTATAAGGAATGATTTTAATAGGTACATGTTGTAAAATGGAAATATTTTACTGGGATATTACATAAAATACACAGGAGAAACTAGGATATAAATTATATTTTTATCGTAAGATTTTACTGCAAATAAGATCTCATATACAATCGTTTATTTATGATAAGAGCAAATTCTTTTTACTTATAGCTGCTTTTGAATTTGGTGCTTCAGTGAGGAAGCTTATGTGTAGCTACATAAAAGAAGGTTCTATTTTGGTGAGAAATGAATCTCTTATTTCAGGAGTGTTATTTTTCCTGTTGACTTACAGAGATCGGGGAAAAGAGGAGGTGGTGGTTGTTGAGGGATGTGGGGAGGCGTCAGTTTCTGATTATAAGAGAAGTCTGTGCTGTTCCCTGACACTTGCAAAGGGGTGTATATTGCCAACCCTCAACTGGGCCTCAATGCGAAGTTAGCCCCGACCTACCCTCAGTCTACCCCCACCAACCTACCCTGCCAAGTTCCAGCCTTTTCCTGCACCTTAGCAAACTCTGCTCGTGGGCTAAGACCCTGGATACCTCCATGGGATGAGTTTTTCATGCTCATGGAAGCAAATGGGATTAAAGTATATAAAGCTGAACTCTTGTTTCTAAACAATAATGCAGTGATCTGTGTGTCTCTCCCCAGAGAGCGACAAGATACCTTCCACAAAGGTGAACTTCTGCCACAAGCAAGATTATAAGTGATTCCAAATTCCCTGCTTAAAATTATTCTTTGTTTGGAAATTATACTTTCTCATTTTTTATATTTTCACTAAAACATATGAATAATTTGACCCTTGGCATCCCAGCTCGTCATACCTGAGTACCACAATGTGCCTATCCTTTCTGCCCTCAGGGAAACAATACAAAGGGTGAGATGCTTCATATAAGACATTCAGACTACCTCCGCTCCATTGCAAATGAACTCCTCTGATCTGTACCCAACCTCTTTTGAACTGGAGAGGCTCAGTTTGCTTGGACAGCCAAGGAACCCCCTTATCCTCAGTCATCCTTAGGCAGAAGGCAAGAGCAGTACAGACATGGCCCGCCTATTTCTGGGCCCTGCATTTGATTGAGAATACAAGACTAAGGGAACTGTGTAGCCTGCCTCTGTATCTTGCTGACGTGCCTTTTCTATCTCATTGAAATAGGAAATTAACTGAAGTGTAGTCTTGCCCCTTGAGAGGAGGTATTCCTAATTTTGGCAGGCCATGAAAAATGTCCTATTGGAAACTGAAACACAACAAAGAAGACACTTCCATGTAATGGTCTATTCAGAAACATTTGTGGAGTCCTCTTTCTAGGCTTCTGTTCCTTCCTGAAGAACCTCCTCTTGATTTCCCATTTCTGTTAATGGTGCTACTATTTTTCCCGGTCCTTGGGTGAAGTTAAGCAACAACATGTTCTGAAATGCAGGGTTTCAAGGAAGGGTTCTTTTTTTTTTTTTTAAAGATTTTATTTATTTATTTGACAGAGAGAGAGAGAGACAGCCAGTGAGAGAGGGAACACAAGCAGGGGGAGTGGGAGAGGAAGAAGCAGGCTTCCAGCAGAGGAGCCCGATGTGGGGCTCGATCCCAAAACTCCGGGGTCATGCCCTGAGCCGAAGGTAGACACTTAATGACTGAGCCACCCAGGCGCCCCTCAAGGAAGGGTTCTTAAGAAAACCAGTGGATCTATTTATTTTAGTTTTAACTGGCCACTTTTTTTTTCCTTTGTCAAATCAGAAATTATTCCCCCTCCCCTTTCTTTTCTTCCTTTTTCATAGCCCTTCTCTTCCTTCTCTTGCTTTTCTCTCCTCTTCTTCCAAATAGTCTTTGCACAGGGTGAAGAGCGTACTTAGAAATCCAGCACCAGAATTAATTTTTATGAAATGGTCCTGAGAAGTTTCAGTTAATTAATTAATTGATCTTATTTTAAAAAATTTATTTATTTGAGTGAGGAGGGGCTGAAGGAGAGGGAAAGACAGTCCTAAGCAGACTCTGTGCTGAGCATGGAGCCAGACATGGAGCTTGATCTCAGGACCCTGAGACGATGACCTGAGCTGAAATCAAGAGTAGGACACTTAACCGACTGAGCTACCCAGGCACCCCAGTCCTGAGAAGTTCTGCTTTTATTTATTTTTCACACAGTTACAGTTTCGTGCAAGTCCTCTTTATGTATGGCAACTTAGGACGAAAGGAAACTCACGTTTCTTCTCCTTTTTACATACCATTTTTCTGATCTACTGATGTGCATGCAGATTCCATCAGGAATAGTCAGTGGCTAACCACCTAGGACATCTGGTTTCTGGATTCTTCTAGTCGATATTTTGATGGTCTTAGGAGCTTTGATGATGGAACAGCTAGCCATTCTATACACTTTAATAATACTATGTAAAGGGAAAATCAGTTTAAAAATTGCCATTATTATGTTTCTCTAATAAATTGACCTTTGCTCTTGCCAGGTCCCCATGCAGTCTTGGTCCAAGGTGCCCATGTAGTTTTAATTGAGTTGTAATCAAGGTATAGATATATTTTTACATTCTGCTTTTATTCTATCTGTTTTAAACACTTATCAATATTACCACATAATTTTATTTTTGTAACCATTATTGAATACCTGTCATTTGTCAGCTCTATGTTAGAAAAGAGAATGAGACCGTATGGTGGCTAGACAGCTGGAATCAGGTAGATAGGGTTCAGCTCTTGGTGAAACCATTTGCTCACTTGGTGCCTTTGGCGCAAACTTAACTGTTTTGAACTGAGGTTCCTCATCTTTTGAATTGAGAATAATTAACCACGTACTTTATTAGAGTTGAGAGATTTTAATGAGATATAGAGCTAAAATGCAAAAAGCATAGCCCAAATGCTCAGCATATCATAAGCACTAAGTAAATGGTTGTAAGTGAAATGCTGATATGATTGATGAGGGTGATGTGCCCATGACCTCAAGGAGTATGGTTGAGGGAGACATGCGTAAAAACACATGCAGTACATACTGACGGGAGCTGTGATAAACTTCTGTCATGGGCTTATTAAAAGCCCCAAGACAAGCATGGCTGATTTCACCTGACAGTGGAGGTGTAAAAAATCAAGAAAAAAATCTTGACACAGAGGCAGTAAGTAAACTTAGTCTTGAAGGCGGACTCCCTCTCGTTGCACAGGTAAAGGCCTCACTAATTCTAAGGATGCATGAGCAAAGCCTGGCTCACATTTTCAGTTGGGTTGTGAAGGCTGAGAAGGACTTTGCCAAGTGGAGATGAAGGAAGGGTATTCCAGGTAAATAAACAACTAATAAGTGGACATTGAGTTATGGTTATTTATTTAGGAAACGAATGTGTTTGCGTGGTGTTCAGTGCAGTTGGAACAGAGGCCTCTAGATGGGGCCCGTGCAAGAAAGGAGGCTGGAGAGGCAGGTGGAACAGAGTTTGCAGAGGCCTGAAGAGCTTCTCTAAGAATCTGGAATTCCACCAGGCAGGGCCGTAGTGGGAGTGCCATATTCATAATAACCCGCTGGTGGCACGGTGGAGCCAGGATTGGAGAGGACAAAACCGGAGATAAGGAACTAACTCACTGCAGTGGTCCAGACCGGAGGGGACAGGGCCTGAGCCAACTCTGTATAATATTCTACCATATTAGTATTCTGGATAACATAAGCATCCTCTTGCTCATGGACACTGAAATTAATTTTGAACTTCTGCTATTCTCAGTATTGCCATGGTTGGCATCTTTATAAAGATACTTCTTTCAGATGTTTTCCTTAAGATAAAGGGTGTAAACATCCACATGACTCTTGACAATGATAGATAAATTTGTTTCAAATGGGTTTTCTAAATTCTGTTTTCAACAAGGTGCCTCTGTGTATGAGTTTCACAGCACTATTGGCGATGTTGGGTGCTGCCATTCCTTTCTTTGTTGTTTTAGGAGGCATAAAACTGTTGTTTTAATTTGCCTTTCCTTGATATCTACAGAAATAAAATGTTTTCCCCATTTGTCTTCTAATTATGTGTCCTCACTTGTGAATTGTGTGTTCTGTCCTTTGCCCATTTGATAAGCAATTGTGTTAAATCCTTTTTTGGCTGGCCTCTCTTCTGGCAACTCTCCACATACACATTTCCCCACAGGCTCTCTTTCTAATTTCTTTTCTCTTTGATCTATTGAAACCAAATCCTTTTTCTAACTCAATATTACAATAGACATAACAATTCTAATTGCTCTATTGATTCATGGCCGCTGCAGTCATGGGCACATTAGGAAGAACAAGGCTTCGCTATCGGGAGACCAGAGTTTGAGAGCCTGGCTTTGTGCTTTCTTGCTGTGTGGTTTGGTGCAAGCATCTTCACCTCTCTGAACTGGTTTGTTGATGTGTGAAATGGGAACAGTAGTATATGTTAGGATCAGTTAGAAACTGTATTTGGTCATTGGTAGCACCCAAGTAATGTGGCTTACATTTAAAATAAGTGGTAGTCTGTTCTTTCATGTTAAATAATTTTAAAGGTGAGGAGCCCAGTGCTGGAATGGTAGTTCCATGGGCCCTTCTTCTGCCCATGGTGTAGTTGTGGAGTTGGGCTGTGGAATTAGCTTGTGGGATTGGGTAGCCTTCTTCCTTAAAGATCAGGAAAGCAGTTGGTGGATAGGGTTGGATAGTGGCAAAGCTGAACCTATTCACTTACTCATTGAACAAATATTTGTTAAATACGTATAGTATGCAGAGCTCCAAAATTTTCTCTAATGGGAAAAACACATGCTAAGTCAAATAAGGCCATCTTGGTTATTACATTGATGTCTAAATCATGGAGAATGATTATCTCCTTCTCTAGGTAGACCCACACTTAGAATATCTGGGTTCCAAGGTAACTCTGTGGCCTTCTACCTACTTGCCCAAGTATCCTCACAATAACCTCCCATCCCATAGAAGGCATCCCTATAAAAGAACCAAATACAGGCTCATAAATAGGTTTTCAGGATTATTCAAAAAAGGAGTCCATATCCTTATCACCAGATCAAATCAATAATGGATGTTTGCTTTCTGGATCTATGTTTTCTGGTATGGTGGTGAGAAGACTCGGCCTCATGATTTTATGGTCACACTATTTGTACAGATGCTTCTGGAACATCACAAGACCATGTCACAGACAGAGGGTCTCACAGATCCCCTGCTGGTTTAGAGAATAGAATCCTCTGGTTCCTTTCATATGGTTTATTATTATTATTACCAGCAGAATCATCATAATTCTGCTTCTGTCAAAATGTATTCATTACAAATGAAATTTCTGTTCAGATCTCGAAGTTCATGCCTAAAAGCAAAGATATTAGAATTAATGAGCATTTTTGCTGATGAAAAGAAAAATCACTGAAGGGTGATTGGACTTTAGCCTTTTAATGGGTTTGATATTCTTCTTTCATTAGGGTTGACAAGGGCATATCTGGCTCCCCCATGCTGTGTGGTGTGGTTTAAGAATATACTTTATGTGACACGAAGCTAGCTTCTCTTTCACAATAAAATAGTCCAGTAATCACCGGTCCATGTAAATAGACCTCCACTGAATAGTGAGTCTGGCAGAGGGAGGGTGCCAACACTGACCTCGTTAGCAGGTGGTGGAAGGGCTTTGGTTGGTTTATTAAAATGTCAGTGTAATTTGGTTTCAATTTTTCGTTCATGCAGTGGGCACCAAGGATTTACAAAGAGCGAGCCCCCTCCAGGAACACACTCAGGGAACTGGGCGACTCTGAAGGGACTGCAGGTGGACACAAGCACCACAGTGCTGGTAAGCAGGGAGCACAGACGCTGACACATTTTACCTGCGGTTCAAATGGATGTGAATGAGCTCTGGAACGTACTGTAACAGAGGGGTCAGGTGTTAACTCACAGGAAACATGGATAGAAGCCTCTGGGGCCTTAGGAGCTTGGGCAATCTTACTGACTGGGTTGGGGAGAGTTTTCATACTGAGGACAGGCACTTTTTTTTTTTTTTAATCCCAAAGCCATGAAATTATGGGAACCAGGGAGAAGAAGAATTGAGGTATTAAATCTAATAGGCTCCGTCTGTCCCCCTTCTGTGAACATGCTCTTCAGATGGACAGGATGTGGGGCTGATGGAGGCGTAGTTCACAGTGTGATGCTTCTTGGGTTTAGCGAGCATGTTTCTAACAGAGGGCTGCAGACTCCCATACAAACCTAACTGGCTTCTCTGAGCTGTTTTTATTCTCACTCTAACACCAAATGGGGTTCCCCCCACACCAGTCAGTTCTCCAACATCAACTGGGTAGGCGACAATTCAATTTAATCTGGCACTGAGTACCCAGAGTAAGTACAGAGCCCACTGGTTAGGGGCTCCATCCCATGAGAGCACCTCCATGCCAATGTCAAATCTCAGATTGCCACCTGTACTTCTGACCAACTGGCTCTACATTGGGGTCCCCATAACTCCATTTTTGGGTGTGACAATTTGCCAGAACAGCTTACAAAACTCAGGAAAACACTTTACTTATGTTTATTAGTTTATTAGCCAGGATATTGTAGAGAATACAAATGAATAGCCAAGTGAAGAGGGACATAGGGTGAGATCCAGAAGGGTCCTGAGTCCAGGAGCTTCTGTCATGGGTGGTTGGGGTGCACCACACTCCCAGCACAGGTATGCATTCACTAACCTGGAAGCTCTCTACACCCTGCTGTTCGGGGGTTTTTATGGAGGTCGCTTTATAGGCATGATTGGTTAAACCATTGACCATTGGTGATTGAGTTTGATCTTTAGCCTTCTCCCCTCTCCAGAAGATAGGGGATGGGACTGAAAGTTCCAAGTTTGTGATTCAGGTTTTTTTTGTTTCTGGTGAACAAGCCCCATCCTGAAGCCACCCAGGAGCCCCCAGAACCAGGCGTCTCGTTAGCATGCAAAAGACACTCTAGAGATTCCTAGGGTTCTAGGAGCTGCATGCCAAGAACCTGGGACAGAGACAAAATATTTATTTTTTATTATATCACAGACCTCATTAGCCAATGGACCAAAGAAAGTGGGGCCGAAGTGGGGAGTCACTTTGGGAGGACGCTATCTGCAGCTGAATACAGGTCGTAGGCTGTGCTATGGTGCTGGGGTAGGGTTGCTACCCTCGTGTCCCTGCCCTGTCTTGCAATCCATCTCCAGCATCTACTATGTGCCAAGAATTTTCTTGGGCAATGCGATGGGTACATACGTCAACTAGACGTTGTTCATCCACCGGGGAGCTCGTGATCCTGGAGGGGATGGCGTGCAAGCAGCTGTACATAATGCCTGTGGAAAGCCGCTTTCAGAGTCTTCCAGAGGTGCTCTGGGAACACAGACGAGAAAGCAGTTAATTATACCAGGAGATTTGGGTAAGTTGTCACAGGGGACATAACATTTTCAGCGGGGCTGTGAAAAATGAGAATGGTTTTACCGAGTGGTGACAAAGGAAGCATATTCCAGTTAGAGGGTACAGCACAGGCAAAAAGACCTTGAGTTGTAGGTGTTTATTCAGGAAACAGTGAAACTGATCAGCGTGGTTATAACATGAAGTGTCTAACCAGGAGCAATCGTAATAGTCAAGATTAACCAAGTACTTATTATGTGCTAGGGACTTTTTTATGCATATGAGTTTATTTCATCCTGAAAACAATCCCATGAAGCAGTTACTAGTATTATCTCCATTTTATGCAGGAAGACATAGAGGCCTAGAGAGGTTAAAAAAGTTTCCTAAGGTTGTAACCTAGGGCCTGGAGCCAGGATTAGAGAGCAAATAGGCTCTAATTGACTAGAAAGACAGATTATGGGACTTTATATCTCAAGCCACCGGCTTATTCTTAATCTCTGTCCCTCCCAGAATCCTGTAACACAGGGTATACAATTTGATCCACTTGGATGCAGGAAGAATATTATCAAATTTTCTATTTGTTTTGTCTCATCTTTTTTACAATTATTTTAGTGTGTTTCCTAATGTACGCAAAATGTTAATGCCTTGAAACATATATATAATTTATAAATAGTAGGTATAGGTTTAAAGACCAGGGGCCTAGGGCAGTAATTTTCATGTGGGTTTCCTGACCAGCAGCATCAGTCTCACTTGGCAACTGGTTAGAAATGCAAATTTCCAGGCCCTAACACAGACTTGTTGGATCAGAGGCATGGGGCCCAGCAATGTGTATTTTCAGAGATCCCCTGAGTGAGACTGATGGGTTTAGGCAATGCAACTGTTAAGGTGGAATGTGAGATAGGAACAATAATTCCAGTTGGAATGAAAAAAAATGAGATACCAGAAACATGGAATTCTTTAAAAGATCACTAAAATTGTCATGGTAAGAACCGAGCAGAGTCTGGGTCAAGTAAGAGAAGTGGTTTTTGTCAAACACATTTAAAGAGACACATTAAGTATGACTGAATTTGGGAGTGAGGGAAAGGGAGTGAAATCCAGATATGGCACCCTGGATTCTAATACACAGCATTCCTATCTCTGTGTATGTCTTGGTCTCAATGTGAGTCGGAGCGTATGATGGCAAGAGCTGATAATGAAGGATCCTGTTTAATTCGAATTGTATGAAGGCATTCAAGGTGAGCAGGCAGTTGGAAATTCAGACTTTCAGACTCAGCAGAGACATGAGATTTGGAAATACATATTTGAGAGAGAACAGCATGTATGTAGCAGTAGAAACACTGGACATGGATAAAATGAAGAACTTCTATCTTACCTAAAATAATATGTGAGTCGGAATTATCTATAAAGAATGAGGGGCCATAGGTGAAAGAGCGACCTAAAGCCTAGAACAGGGGCTGATACTCAGAACAACTAATGTGGGAAATAGGAAGAGGAAGCAGAGCATGAGAGAAAACTAACATGTATTGATCGGCACGCTGGCCTCCAAAGCACATGGACCCACGGCAGGTGCTCAACACACACTAGGTGGCTGGAGAATCCCATGAGCTAA
>NC_048221.1:126873443-126940183 GCF_002007445.2 Ailuropoda melanoleuca
ACCAGTCTATCCCATTCCCCCACCCCCTCCCCTCTGAAGCCCTCAGTTTGTTTCTCAGAGTCCATAGTCTTAAAAAAAAAAAAAGAAGCCAATTATGATAAAATATTCTCAAAATACCAATAGCAAATTAGTGGTATAGTAGGATATATATTGTAATAATATACATATATATATATTTATATTTTTAAACAAGATTATTTAGAGAGTGAGAGCATGAGTGGGGGGAGGGACAGAGGGAGGGAGAGAGAGAATCTCAAGTAGCCTCTGCACTGAGCACGGAGCTAATGGCAGGGCTCGATCTCAAGACCCTGAAATCATGAACTGAGCTGAAATCAAGAATCATGGTTAACCGATTACCGATGCTTAGCTGACTGAGCCACCCAGGTGCCCCTACATATATGTCTTTATTAATGCATTAAATAATGAGCGGAATTAAAGTTGTGATGACTATAAGTGATAATTTGAGATATCTGCAACAACTGTTAAGTGATGTGAAAATACTGGTGATTAACTGGTGACAAAAATCAGGCACTTCTAATAATTTCTGTTTTGGTATCTGTATTCATAATTGAAGTTAATGCTAAATTCAGTTAAAAGTTAGGGAGAATAAGTAATTTTTTTCCCATGAACATACGTGGGCCCCTGAATTCTATCCATGGACTCCATGAGGGTACATAGTCTCTGAGTGAGGAATTCCTGTACAAAATGAATAGACAGAAGTGTCTGCATTTACCCATATCTATACGTAGTCACCAATCTGCAGATATGAATTAATCTTTTGGATCAATTTCATGTGCCTTATTCAAAGGAAATTTTGTTTGAAAGACTTAGATGTTTTAGATATAAAGTAATTTGGGTGCATTTAATTAGCCCCTGTGGAGGGTCATTGACGACAAATCACTCTGTCTTCCTTCAAAAACATTATTCTTGGTAACATATCTCCAACTAGAATGTTGGTTAGCATGTCTGGACAATAATTCCCCAGTGTTTTCACTCTACTTCTGATGTTTTAGTCAGAAGTGACAAAATTTGTAATGCTTCCTATCTATAGATGCTTTTGTAAGTAAGATTATGGCAGTTTGGTAAAAACAGTTACATGTTATTTTGCTAATTTCGTGAAATTAGAAGAAACTTAGAGGTATGATTCAAATCTTACATTTTGTTGGTGAGGAAATTGAGACCCACAAAGAGAAGGAGACCTTTTTTGCTATGTAACACATTTCCTCAAATTTAGCAGCTTAAATGAGAAATTATTTTATTTTTTCTCACAATTTTGTGGGTCAGAAATGTAGACAGGGCTTATTTAGCTGGGCAGTTTTTAACTTCAACATGGCACTGACTGAGGTCACTCTAATATTCAGCTGGCGAGTTGGCTGGTCCAAAGCCCAAGCGAGCTTCACGCTGTGTCTGACCCTCAAGGCAGAGAGCTGGAGGACTGTGCTAAAGTGAGAATGTCCATTGGAATGCCTACCTGCATGTGGTTCGTGGCTCCCAGAAAGTGCTGCAGGAGACCCAGGGGAAAGATTTAAGGCTTCTTATGGTCAATTCTCAAAAACTCCCAAGATGTCAATTCTGCTGCATTCCATGGTCAAACAAGTCACTAAGGCCAGCTCAGGTGAAAAGGAATGAATATGAGAACACATCCTTCAAGGGGAAGAGTATCAAACAAATTGTGAACGTGCTTTGTCTATCACAAACCATTTATACAACATTTACCATCTCCCAAGACCCTCAAAATTCTCATTCCGTTCTAGCATCAGGCTTAGGCTGAGGTCCAGGGTCTTGTCACATCCAAAAGTCTAGAGGGGCCTCTGGGTGGTTGCTCAGTCAGTTAAGCATCTGACTCTTGATCTCAGTTCAGGTCTTGATCTCAGGGTCATGAGTTCAAGCCCCACATTGGGCTCCATGCTTGGCCTGGAGCCTACTTTAAAAAAAGAAAAAAAAAAAGTCTAGAAACTAATGAGATGCCTCAGGGCTGGTTCTTTGAGTATGTCTGGATGTGAAGATATGTTAAATAAAGAGACAAGTTATCTGCCCCTTCACAGCCAACAGACAATGGTGATACAGGGACAGTAGAAATATAACAGGCATTCTCATCCAAACAGGGGGAAATGGGAGGGGGCGCCTGGGTGGCGCAGTCATTAAGCGTCTGCCTTCGGCTCAGGGCGTGATCCCGGTGTTCTGGGATCAAGCCCCACATCAGGCTCCTCTGCTGGGAGCCTGCTTCTTTCTCTCCCACTCCCCCTGCTTGTGTTCCCTCTCTTACTGGCTGTCTCTCTCTCTGTCAAATAAATAAATAAAATCTTTAAAAAAAAAAAACAACAGGGGGAAATGGGAGGCACATAGCAGTCACTGGTCTAGACCCATTCAGAGAGCCTGCTCATTGTAAAATCCAGCTGGGGGCATGTTGCCACTTCCTTGATGGGGCCAGTCTTCCTCCCTGGGAATNTAAAAAAAAAAAACGGGGAAATGGGAGGCACATAGCAGTCACTGGTCTAGACCCATTCAGAGAGGCTGCTCATTGTAAAATCCAGCTGGGGGCATGTTGCCACTTCCTTGATGGGGCCAGTCTTCCTCCCTGGGAATGGTTCTCCTTGGCTCCCATCTCCCTGGGCTCTTGGTTTTACCCAGAGTCATCTTTTCTTTTACGCGATGGGTAGCCTCTGTTTTCAGCTGAGTAGTTTTCTCAATCTGCTTCCTTTGTGGAACAGAGGCGTCTTTTCATTTTATACAGTGTGTCTAGCTATCTGCTTCTGTAGTACAATTCTCTTAAAAACTTTGGTGTTTGCATGACTTTTGGGGGCTTCATTCCACTAGAGAAAAGTCACACTCACAGTTATTTTCCAGAGAAGCTCCTCTCTGGTTTGCTGTGACACGGCGTGGTATGGACGAAGCCTTCAAGATTCCAGATTCCTTTTTATTTAGACGAAAAATTTTACAGTATTTTATCCTTAAGATTCTTAAAGGTCCTTCCCTCCTCCCCTCTTTTTNATTCTCTGGGCTCTTGGTTTTACCCAGAGTCATCTTTTCTTTTATGCAGTGGATAGCCTCTGTTTTCAGCTGAGTAGTTTTCTCAATCTGCTTCCTTTGTGGAACAGAGGTGTCTTTTCATTTTATACAGTGTGTCTAGCTATCTGCTTCTGTAGTACAATTCTCTTAAAAACTTTGGTGTTTGCATGACTTTTGGGGGGCTTCATTCCACTAGAGAAAAGTCACACTCACAGTTATTTTCCAGAGAAGCTCCTCTCTGGTTTGCTGTGACACAGCGTGGTATGGACGAAGCCTTCAAGATTCCAGATTCCTTTTTATTTAGACGAAAAATTTTACAGTATTTTATCCTTAAGATTCTTAAAGGTCCTTCCCTCCTCCCCTCTTTTTAAAGAGGGTCCACTAGGTATATCCTTCAGATTCTTAGAATCTCCTAGGCAAACCCTTAAATCTTACTGAGTCTTAATAAAGTCTTACAGAAAAACAACTTTAAGATCTTCACCCTGAGACCATTTTCTTTCTTTTTCTTTCTTTTTTTTTTTTTTACTTGGAGNTCTCCTAGGCAAACCCTTAAATCTTACTGAGTCTTAATAAAGTATAATAAAGGTATATCCTTCAGA
Organism: Ailuropoda melanoleuca; assembly: GCF_002007445.2. Classification (NCBI taxonomy): domain Eukaryota; kingdom Metazoa; phylum Chordata; class Mammalia; order Carnivora; family Ursidae; genus Ailuropoda; species Ailuropoda melanoleuca. The sequence continues at coordinate 126,877,052 of NC_048221.1, forward strand.
TTCTTAGAATCTCCTAGGCAAACCCTTAAATCTTACTGAGTCTTAATAAAGTCTTACAGAAAAACAACTTTAAGATCTTCACCCTGAGACCATTTTCTTTCTTTTTCTTTCTTTTTTTTTTTTTTACTTGGAGATTATTTCACCATCCAGAGATGCTGGGACTAAGAAACATTTTTGTTTTAGAATCAACAAGTCCTGGTTTCTTTATATTCCCTCTGAATTCTGCATGAGACTTAACATTTTCTTATTTGATCTCATCCCTCTCCATCAGTATTTTATCACATAGAGTCAAAAGAAACCAGTTGCTACTTTTGATACACTGTCTGGAAATCTCTTTAGCCAGATCTGACGGTTCCTTAGATACTTTTTAAATTTTTTTTAATTTTTGTTTTAAAGATTTTATTTATTTATTTGAGAGAGAGAGAGAGAACAGAGGGAGAGTGAGTGGGAGAAGCAGACTCCCCAGTGAGCAGGGACCCCGATGCAGAGCTCGATCCCAGGACCCTGAGATTGTCACCTGTGCCGAAGGCAGTTGCTTAACCCACTGAAACCCGCTGAGCCACCAGTTGTCCCCTTAGATACTTATTCTATTTGCTACATTACTACAGGCAACAGTTTCACTGAACTTTTTACCACTGCTTCTTTTCTCCAGCCCCCAGAAACCTCTTCCCATTGCCCTTTGACACTTTACCAATAGTTGCCTCCAGGCTCTTTTACTTTTCACTCACTTCTAGGCTCCAAAGCCAATGCCATATGCTTTAGGGTTCTGTTACAATAGCATCCCACTCCTAGCACAGAATTCCTATTATCGTATTACAAGTGACTCTACAGTTTGGCAGCGTAAAGTGGCAATGATTTTATTATATGTCATAGTGTTAAGCTTCAAAAAATTCAAGAAGGCCTCAGTTGGGCCATTCTTTTGTTCTACGTGATGTCAGCTGGGTCATTGCACCCACAGCGTTTAGTTGGCAGAAGGGCTGGTCTGGAGGGGCTAAGAGAAACTTACTCAAGCTTTTTAGCGAAATGGCTGCAGCTGGAAACCGGTCTTGCAGCCCCACCACGAAGAATTCTTCTATGTCAGTTGATCAAATCTGTGTTTGACTTTCTATTATAGGAATAGTTCTTAGGTTTGTACTCAAACTTTTAGGAGGGAGAGAAAGAGATTTCCTTCATGGATAGGAAATCATCCTGGACATCTTTAAATCTCTATGTGTATTCTGTGGGACATTCTGGACGGCCATGCCTCTCAGATGCTCTTTGCATGGTGGTAACAGACTTGGGAATAATATGTAAATATGACAGGTTTTTTTTCTTCTTCTCATTTCATTCTCATTCTTCTCATTTCTTCTCTCACTGTCTGAGTGACAAGACTTTCCATTATAGCTTATCTTTAATTCACTAAGCTCTTTTCTGCCTAACCTGCCTTTCTGATGACCAGGCAAGCTTCCTGCATCCATGTTCCCTAGTGTTATAACTGGGGCTGTCCAGTAAGGAACTATAATCCTTGCCTCTAGAAATAGGGTTTTTAATCAGGATATCAAGGCTTCAACATCAAGTCCTGTTCTTATCTTCGTACTGAGATTTATAAAACTCCCAAACCCGCCCCCCCTATTCAGTGACCAAGTCTATACCTTTACACCCAGAATCTGTTTTGGGTTTCACTTTTGGTTTATTTTGCCTCTGTCTATTTTAATGTGATTGGGGTCCATCTTGCTCTCATACCATCAGATAGAATATGGGGATTATTTTAAAATAGTGTTAAGGCACATCAGAAATCTTTTGGCAGGAAGGTTTAATGTGGATTTTGGGGGAAAAAAGATCAGCTTCCTTCTTTGCTAAAAAACAATGAGTTGAGGAAAAATGAATCCGAAGAATAAAAAAGACACAGGACATTATCTCAAGCAAAATGGACATGAAACGCAAACTACAAGGCAAATACTGTGCACAATTATTGACCAAAAAGGAGAGAGGCTAGATTTAGAAAACAAATATTTTTCAACACAGACACATACGAAGCCAGAAGGCATTTTAATGTTTTTTTTTTATTATCTATGCGAGGAGAATTTATGATCAGAGCATTTCTTCATGATTTTTAGAATTAATAATAAAAAAGGAGCATGGCATATTAAATGAGGATTCTGTTTTCCACAACACATTTGGCAATAGACACCCAGAATGTCCCAACGAGCAGTGAGGAAACAGAGGCTCCGGAACCCCCACATTTAGCTTTCTATCTCTTTTTAGAGAACTAACAAACACCTAACAACCCATGGGCTCAGATAAGCTCAGATTAGTAGGACCAGTTTAAGAGTTTAAATGGTCAAGTTACCCAAACTGATGCATAATAAGCTATTTATAAGAATGCTAGTTACTCCCAAAGTAGACTGATTTTTTTTCCTCAGGAAAACTGGTTTTGTGAGGTCATATTATATAATATGGTATATTTGGATATCCCTTACATATCTACAACTAGACCTTCACATTGGAGGAGAGGACTGGAGACATGTCAGACCAGTAATCCAAAGAGTGCTTCATTTTTGTTTTGATCCAAATCTACAGAAAAGATCTTCAGCTGACTAGATTGTTATATTATACTGTCTCATTTGAGAATTTGAGACTATTCTGTAAAGTTGTGGAATGAAGTGCCATGAGGCCCCTCGTTGCACTGGTGACGATGTGGGCTTCAGAGAGGTCGAGAAATCTATCCAAATTCACACAGCCAGCCAGCGTTGGAGCCAGGGCTAAATCCACTCTCTGCATTCCTAAATTTGAATTTTCAGACCTGGACCTCTCCCCAGGCAGACAGACGTAATATTCACTGTCTAAAAATCTGATGTGTCTCTTCATTTTTTTTTTCTTTTTATTCATATGGTTTTGGATTTTCATCACTTGTCATTTGTTCATTTGGTCAGCAAATATTCCAGTGGCTACTATAAGCTGGGCATGTTCTATGCTGTGAGTGATCCAGCGTGTGTGGACTTTATATTCCACTTGGAAAGATAGGTAGAACAGAAGAACGAAAGAGCAGAAGGAAGAAAGAAAGATAAGGGGCAGGGGTGCCAGGGGGTAACTGTTTGGACTAACAGAGGGACAAGTTCCCTAAAACGAAGTGACTTTGGAACACAGATATGAAGGAGACGAGGAACCAGGCAGGGCAGGCTTCATGGGTGTGCTACCCATGCAGCGGTACAGGGCGTCCCACTTGGTTTAATGCTATCCTGTCACCATCTTGAGATCCTTAATGATTTTTTTAACAGAATACATTTTCATTTTATACTGGGCCCAGCAGATTCTGCAGCTAGTCCTGGGCCAGGAATGAGCTACGTGATAACTAGGAAAGAGATCTGCAGGCAAAATACACCAGTGAGCACACAGGGGCTGAAATGAGCAAGGAACAGAAGGCAAGTCAACTGGAGTGGGGCAGGAAGAAGGGAGAGTGGCAGGAGGCGGCATCGGCGAGGTGGGCGGGGTGCCACAGATGGGCCCTTGCAGGGACTTTGGCTGCCACTCTGAGATGGCAAAGCCGTTGACCAGAACAGCGGCATGATTTGACCTTCAGTTAAAAACAATTACCCTGGGTTTGAGCTATTTGGCTATTATAAGAATGCAGTGTAAGATTTACCTATTTCCCAAAATAGGCTAATAGCAATTTTACCAAAATTGGTTCCATAACTTACAATGAAGTCTTTTTCATTTTTTTTAAAATTCAAAATGTTAAACAAACATATTAAAAACTTCATGAATGTGACAAATTATCAACTCTCAATGGTTATACAGACTAAATCTTTTTAAAAATTTATTCCTTTTGTAGATGGTTTCAATTTTTAGATCCTTCCAACTGTAATTCCTAACCACAAATATTCCTGTCCACAGAAATATCCTTTTCTTTATCTAGTTTTACTAGAGGGACCATACATATCCTAGAGTATGTTTAATCTTGTGCTATACTTCAATTCCCTCCCTTGAGAAAGAGAAGGAAAAAAAAATCATGCTCCATTGTTGAATAACACCACACTTTCATGAAAGATGTTTCTGCCAAATGTCCAAAGGAAAGAATCTTAATTCTAATGCTGGTTGGAGCATTTCTTTCCGAAAAATTAAAAATTATGTTTCAGAAATGAAACCTGAAGATTATCCAGTGTTAAATACATAGAAATAAAAAAAAAGAAATTTAATATAAAGCATGAAAAAGAAAATTCAGAGTTGCCAAAGGATATTCTAGAGTGAAAGCGAGGCATGGGGTCCATGAAACACATTTGAGTTTTATATTTGTAGTTATAGAAGTACTTCTGTAATGTAAGGTCCAAGCGTGCCTGTCAAAGTGGATGGGGAATTCTTAGGGGAAAAATAATGTTCCCCCTTGGACGTGCTGTGCGTGCACAGTCCTTCCAGCAACGTTGCAAATGCTTTTTTATCTTTTCTCTCACTCATCCTCACCATTTCTGAAATGAGTAAGGTAGGTTTTATTTTAATGTGTAGATGAAGAAATGGAAAATAAAGAATTTAAATAGTAAGCTCAAGGTCAATAGCAAAGTAATGGCAACAGGAATCTAGACGTCTTGACTCAGTACAGTATTCATTCCATGTCCTCATCCGTGTTCCTCTCATGCTAAGGAGATGCGTTGGTAACTGGACGTGCTTGGTAAAAATAGGCGAGAATGTACCTGCTGCCCACTGGTCACTGACGGGGGCACAAGGAGTAGAAAGAGACAGGAAACACACACACACACACACACACACACACACACTGTTAAAAAGGAATATAAATTGGACTTCTTCACCATTAAAAACTTGTGCTTTGCAAAAGATACTGTTAAGAAAATGAAAAGACACACCCTGGACTGAGAGAAAATATTGGCAAAACACAAAAGTCTTGTATCCAGAGTATGTAAATTACTTGGCCAATTCAATAATGAGACAATGTCTAACCCAATTAAACATGGAAAATACTTGGACATTTGGATGGGCACTTCACCAAGAAGTGGATGGCCCGTAAGCCTGTGGAACATTGCTCATCTTCATTAATTATCAGGGAAATGCACATTAAAATCACGATGAGATACTGCTACGCACCTAACACAAATGCTAAAATAAAATCATCAAGCCAATGTGAGAACGAATAAGCATATGAAGCGAGTAGAGCTCTCATCTATTGCTGGCGGCAATGCAGAATGTGCAGCCATACCAGTCATTGTGCAACCCAGACCTGCCACCCCTAGATATTTACCCAAGAGGAACGAAAACTTACAGTCACATAAATACCTGGGCCTGAATGTTTATAGCAGCTTTACTCACAATTTGCCAACACTGAAAACAACTTAAAGTACTTTAAGTAATAATGGACCAGCAAACTGTGGCATATCCACATAAAGGACTATTGTGTCAGCAATAAAAAGGAATAAAGGACTGATATGCAACACCCTGGATGAATCTCAAAGGCATTCTGACACATGAAAGAAGCCAGACTCAGAAAACTGTGTACTATATGATTCCATTTACTTGGTGTTATGGAAAAGGCACAACAGATCAGTGGTTGCCAGGGGTGGAAAATAGAGGGAGAGGTTAATCGTCATGGGGCTTAAGGACATTTTTGAAGGTTATGCAATGGTTCTACATCTTGATTCTGGTAGCCGTTGCATTATTTGTGACCTGATGTGTCAAACGCCTAGAACTGCACATCAAAATGGTCAGTATTATTAAATGTAAATTATGTCACACTTTTTTAAAGAAAAGAATATAAATACATGAAATCTAGTTGGGAACCAAAAGACACAATATCTGGTTGATAGCAAAGGAAAAAAAATATGCCAGACAATAAGAAAAACATAAATTGTATAGAATGTCTCATATTTGACAGTATTTAAATTAGCAGTTGAAATTTCCAATTACTTTGAAAGTGAAAATTAGAAGCCATTTGATTGGGGTAGACTCCATGTTCGAGTTTAAAGACAGTCTCTTCAATAAATGGTGCTGGGAAAATTGGACAGCTACATACAAAAGAATGAAACTTGACCACTCTCTCACACCATACACAAAAATAAACTCCAAATGGATGAAAGACCTTGATGTGAGGCAGAAATCCATCAAAATTCTAGAGGGGAACATAGGCAGCAACCTTTACGACATTGGCCAAAGCAACATTTTCATGACACATCTCCAAAGGCAAGAGAAACAAAAGATAAAATGAACTTATGGGACTTTATCAGGATAAAGAGCTTCTGCACAGCCAAGGAAACAGTCAAAAAAACTAAGAGACAGCCCACGGAATGGGAGAATATATTTGCAAAGGACACCACAGATAAAGGACTGGTATCCAAGATCTACAAAGAACTTCTCAAACTCAATACACGAGAAACAAATAAACAAATCATAAAATGGGCAGAAGATATGAACAGACACTTTTCCAATGAAGACATACAAATGGCTAACAGACACATGAAAAAATGTTCAAAATCATTAGCCATCAGGGAAATTCAAATCAAAACCACACTGAGATACCACCTTACGCCAGTTAGAATGGCAAAGATAGACAAGGCAAGAAACAACAATTGTTGGAGAGGATGTGGAGAAAGGGGATCCCTCCTACATTGTTGGTGGGAATGCAAGTTGGTACAGCCACTCTGGAAAACAGTGTGGAGGTCCCTTAAAAAGTTAAAAATTGAACTACCCTATGACCCAGCCATTGCACTACTGGGTGTTTACCCCAAAGATACAGACGTAGTAAAGAGAAGGGCCATATGCACCCCAATGTTCATAGCTGCATTGTCCACAATAGCCAAATCATGGAAGGAGCCGAGATGCCCTTCAACAGATGACTGGATTAAGAAGCTGTGGTCCATATATACAATGGAATATTACTCAGCTATCAGAAAGAACGAATTCTCAACATTTGCTGCAACATGGACGGCACTGGAGGAGATAATGCTAAGTGAAATAAGTCAAGCAGAGAAAGACAATTATCATATGATTTCTCTCATGTATGGAAGATAAGAACTAGGAAGATCGGTAGGGGAAGAAAGGGATAAAGAAAGGGGGGGTAATCAGAAGGGGGAATGAAACATGAGAGACTATGGACTATGAGAAGCAAACTGAGGGCTTCAGAGGGGAGGGGGTGGGGGAATGGGTTAGACTGGTGATGGGTAGTAAGGAGGGCACGTATTGCATGGTGCACTGGGTGTTATACGCAGGTTGAATCATCGAACTTTACATCGGAAACCGGGGATGTACTGTATGGTGACTAACATAATATAATAAAAAAACACTAAAAATAAATAAAAATAAAATAAAAACTATTAACGATAATCATAAGAATGAAATAGAGTCATGAGTGATATAAGTAGCTCTGTAGTATAATTTTTAAAATGAAATAGTAACTAAAAAAGCCATTAGTTACTAATTTATTCAGCCACACAGAAACAGTCTGAATAATCAAGCCTCCAGGATGTAAACCCCAAAATCTTTACTCAGCAAAGGCAAATAAAAGACAAAAAACATTACTGTTGAGGGCCACTCTTCAATTGGTCAAAATGTATTGACGGTCTGTGAGCCCTTGGGAACATTAGTCCTTAGTCCTGTATGTGATTATTGCTTATTTGCCCTAAGTATTTGATATGTCAGTATTTCACAAGATGCCGACATGGCGGGTTTGCCTTTAGAACCCTATCAGTCTTTTTTATATTTCAATTCTGGTAGTTTTCATGATCCCATTGTCCTAATGCTACAGCCTGATCATTTCGTGGAATCTGTTTCCTGGACGTGGTCTTTGATTTTCTGCTCTCTTATCAAACGTACGGAGACCTCAAGTTTAGTAAACACAGTCATGCTTTTCCACAAGGTACAGAAGCACTGATTTGTATTCAGGTAGTCAGATTTTAAAAATAAAAACGGGAGAATCAAAGAAGTACAAACGAGTGTAACTTCAAAATGCCATTTTCACATCTACTAAAATAACAACAGTAAATAAAAAATCATGGTTCTCAGTCTTGTTGATGATATGATGAAAGTGGCACACTTAGTTTTGCTAAAATGGCCTTGTAAGTTACTAAAATTATTTAAAATGGGAAGTACATCATGAGATCTTAAAAATGTACATTTTGATTAAATAATTCTCCATTTAGGAATATATCCAAAGGAGATCATTTGAAGGGAACAAAATGATGCCTGACCCATATATCATCTCAGAATGAGCTAAAATAGCATTAAAATAGAAAGCTAATTAAATGTACACCATTGGGGGAATTTGATAAAAAAGAAAAGAAATTTGGAGGAATACAGGCGGCGGGTACCTCTTAGGTGGCGTGAGATTTAGTTTTAGCGACCTGTAGTCAGCGCTTACACGTGAGCATCTCCTGCTTTCTCCCCATTCTGCCCCTACACTGGTGCCACACACCATATTACAAACCACACATTTTGGTTATTTTCTTCATTAGCTGTCTCCTTTAACTAGAACAAGAGCCATCCCATGAGTGCAGGGTTTTTGCCTGTCTTCTTCACTGTTATATATTTTTTTCTTTGTGCCCAGAGTAATTCCTGGCATATAGCAGATACTAAATAAATAGTCATTAAAAAATAACAAAACATGAATGAAAAGATAGTCAGTAAGGGCTTTCTCATGGCCTGATGCTGATACTCTTCCTGTTTTTGCTATTATTCAGCCATTTGTTTATTTGTTCATTCAACAGATTTCTTCTAGGCCCTCCTCAAGCCGGACATCATAATAGATGCCAATTCATAGATCCTGGGCAGTCGTGATCCTGCTTTAGCATGGAGCTCACTGTCTGGTGGGAAAAATAGCCACTGGAACAGTGATCATGAGGGAGATGGGGGGAAGTGGAGGGCACTATAGATATAGATGCCATGCAGACCTCTCTTCCTTAGGGATTAATGATCCTTAGGGATCAAAACCTTGAATGACGAGGAGGAGCTCACTAGGAGAGAATGTTCCAGGCCTGGTAGACATATGTGTGAATGACCAGAGCCACAGAACATGGCACTTCTGAGGACACAAGGAAGGTCAAGGTGGCTATGGTGGAGGGTGTGACCAGTGCAGGGAGCATAGTGCTTGATGAGGACTTGGAGGGAGACAGACTGGGATGTGGAGGCCCTGGAAAGCCCTCTTCAGGACTTTGGTCTCTGTCCCAAAGGTGATAGGAAACATTTGACGAAGTGGAAATTTGAAGAGGGAAATGATCTGATCGTATTTGAAGTTTGCAGAGATGGCTGTGGCCACAGCAGTGAGCATGGGCAGGAGGCGTGTAAGACTAGAGGCAGCTGGCCCCGAAGGGAGCACAGCCCGGGATGGTGGCCAGAAGTCCTGGTCCCATCCCTTTTCTGCTCCCTTCTCTCCCATGGATAAAGGAGCTCTCTGTGCTGTGTGTCTCATGGAGTGGCTCTAAGACACCAAGGCTGTGGTGTGCAGTCAGTGTGACACGCCTTCTGCCTTCCTCATCTGACCTGGAATAGGAGATGATTGCAACAAAAAGGAGGCCCGCATTTTCTCGGTACTCAGGTGTCAGCTGAGAAATGGGCTTATTCTCACCAACAGCCCATCTGGAGAGAATGTGAAGATAATTATTGGAGTCGTACTTTAAGTTTTCTTCGATTACTCTTCACAGCTTGGGGATGCGAATCGCTAAGGGATCTGGATTTTCCATTGCTTTTACCACATAGGTTAATTTGGGGTCAGAAGCAGAGGGGCTGTGAAGAAGCTAATGCTTGCAGAATTCTTCCCTCTGTTCCACAAAAGCCTGGACCCTGGCGGCAGACCTGAGGGAGGCAGGTGCCCTGTGGAGTGCCCCCAGACAGGGGTGATGCTGACTGCTGGCTCCCTGTTCTCCATTTCTAATCAGTGCCTAGCCTGCTGCGGTGTGGGGCCCAGGCTTTCAATTATTCAAGAATTGGGAAGTATTTTGTTGCCTGATGCAGAATTTGCTTTTGTTCAACAAAACAAAACCCTGGTGGGTGAGATTCAGCACCCAGGGCAGCCAGGTCTCCAGATGCGGGCAGATTACTGACAGAGGGGCAGGTGCTCTGGGAAGGGGTCCGGTTCAAACGGCATATAGAGTGGATGGAAGAAGGGAAAAAACCGCCAACAGAGATGAATAGAGAATATCCTGATTTTGCCTTCTATTTGTTCAGCGAGAAAAGCAGAGCACGCTGAAATCACAGAAACCTGAGGCTATGGCTCAGGGAAGAGGCAGCTTTGCAGGGAAGCAGCCCCGGGCAGGTGGCGAGAGCTCTGGGTTCTAGCCCAGACGCTACCGCTAACCTGCCCTGTGTCCTCCGGGAAATCATCTCTCCTCTTCAGGCCATGTCTCCTCACCTCTGAAATGAGGAAGATGGATTGTATGATCTCTAAGGCTCCATCATATCTCTGTCTTCCGATTTCGGGGTGATTTTCAGGTCCTGGTGCCCGTTGTCACTAGATCCTCTGCATAGGATGGAGCTGGTGTTGTTATCACTTCTGTTCATTGTCATCCATTCAATCTTTTATTCTTTCTTTCAACAAACAATTATTGAACACTTGCTGCATCCCTGAGGGAACCCCTTCAGGGGGATCCCATCCTGTGGGTCTCACATGATGCAGCCAGATTATGAAGGCGAGTGGAGCATTACATCTACTTTTGCTCTCATGAGACTCTGAAGACTGGGTTAGTTCTAGAAGCCATGAGACCTATTCACTTTTGAATTGATTCATTGTACAAATATTACCTGAGCATAAAGTATAAGCTAGGTGGCTTATAAGGGAAAATCAGATGAGTCAGGTGAATGGCTTGCCCTCAGATTTACATGGTCTTGTTGAAGCCGATGTATAATAGGAAAACTATAATGCAGAGAGATAAATACAAGAAAAATTATATGTACAGGGAATTACGAGAGCACAGAGGAGGAGTACCATTGAACACTGCAGAGCCTGGGAGCACCTCTCAGAGGGGCTGGGATCTGAGCTGAGTGTTATATTACTTTATTCTGATTAAAAGTTATATACACACATATGTATATATGGTTATGTATAATATATATAATTATGGGGTAACTGGTCATCTTTATTTTCTTCTTCTTTGGAAGTTCTGAATTTTGCTTCATATATGCATGTATCTATATGTATGTATGTATACACACACACATACACACACACGAAACAAAATTCAGAACATCCAAGAGAAGAAAATTGATATTACCAGTTATCCCATAATTCTGAGGTAATAACTTAAAAAAGATTTAAAAAGACATATAACTTTGCTATGTATTTTGAGGAGATTTTTTGATGTCTTTTCTTCCTTTTCATTTTTTTTTGACAAAAGAAATCACACCATGAATTCTGCTTTGTAAGTTGCGTTTTCATTTGATAACATATCATTGACTTTTTTACATCAATAAATAAAATTCTTCTTCATTATTTTTAAGAGCCATATATCATATTCTATTGTATAGATACCTTGTTATTCTTTTAACTAATGCTCTATTGATAGATTTGGGTTATTCCAGTTTTTCAGTATTATAAACAACATTGTGATAAACATGTTTCTCCTTAGGACAAATTCTTAGAAGCTAGATATCTAGGCCAAAGGATATTTTAAATATTGACACACATTTCCAGATTGTACTTTAGTTTAAAAGCAGAAGAGTGTGTGTGTGTGTGTGTGTGTGTACTAGCAAGCACACGTATATTTGCTTTAGTTAATACTGATTGTATACTTACTATATTCCAGATATTAAACTAAGAACTTTACACACACCATCTGATCTAATGATTATAATATTTCAGCCCAAACAAACCACTGGTCCATAAACTCATTATAAAAGATACTTCAAGAAAAATAATCCAGAAACACATTTTATTTGCCAACCCAAGAAACTTAGTGGTATTTGGATGCAGAAGGGTGAGCATATTATGTCCAAAAGGAATAATTGAATCTTTGTTTTAGCTTTGTTAAGATGTCAGGCATTCTATTCCATTGGCCAGAGTCCATGATGTATAAATTTAAATCCAAATGGGGAAATTGCCCAAGGAAAATCTGTGGTTGTGGCCACGATGAACATCCAGCCCTGCAGTAATCCACTACATTTTTAGTTCTCTGTACCAGCTAATGTTGCTAAAGTTTGTCTTAGAGATAGGGAGACCTAAGGTGGCACCTGGGTGGCTTAGTTGGTTAAGCATCTGACTTGGGCTCAGTTCAGGGTCCTGGGATTAGGCTCTGTGTCCTGGGGCTTCCGGCTAAGTGGGGGTGTCTGTTTCTCTCCCTCTGCCCCTGCCCCTGCTTGTGCTTGCTGTTTCTCTCTCTCTTTCTCAGATAAATAAATAAAATCTTAAAAAAAAAAAAGAAAGAAAGAAACAGGGAAACCCTAGGTCTTGATTTGCCTAGGACAGTCCAGTTGTCTTGAAGTAAATATTGGTAGTGCATCCTTTTGTTCTCAAACGTATTCCAGTTTAGACAATAATTTACTTTGAGGAAACTTGTTGCAGATGGAAGGGCTTGCTGATGAGACAGAGACAAGTTTGAGCAGTGGGATATCCAACAAGTGCCCATTCCCTTATGCTCAAGGGCAGGCATCTCTGTCCCTAACTTTCTAAAGACATTTACCTCACCTATCATGCACCAGCGTATCTGGTCACTTCACTTATCCAGATAATAGCTGAGAATCAGAGAAAAAGCCAAGGTACCTATGTAGTAAGAATTAGCAAATCCTGTAATAAAATTCTTGCTCTGGTCTATGGGAAAAATTCTTATTCAAAGCCTGTCTACTCTTCCTTTACACACAGATCCCCCAAAAGCTTGGGTATCTTATTTCCTCCCCACAGGTGATTAAAAGAATAGGTCAGAAAAGAGAACAGATGCCTAAGGCAACACTTAGGCATGAGCAGAAGAGAGGGAAAGTGGCTTATACAAGAGGGAGAAGACAGGAGGTTTAAAAGGAAAGGCGAGGACCGCCATTGTGTCAGCTCGGCCACTGCAGTGAAGCCCAAGAGAATCAGCATAGCGGGCAGCAATGGGAGTTCATAATGATGACCTTGAATTATCAAGAAAGTGTTTTCTGCATTTGATAGGCTGTATTTAAGAAGATCGGGTAGCCTGAAACATTTTAGATGAGATCTCTATCCAAAATAGTTTCTGTTGTTGAAATTAGACTTATAAGAAGTAAGTCTTCAGCAAACTGAACGCCTTGATTATATGGAATGATTTAACCTTCTGAGAGTCCTGGGCAGCAAAAAAAAAAAAAAAAAACCAAAAAAACCCTAATATGTAAGAAAAGGCATTTAAGTCATCTTTCCTGCACCCAAAGATTTCAAATTCTTGTTGATAATGTAAGTTTTCACCCTTTCTAGATGTCTTTGCATTTTAAAAAGGACTTTAAAAGACTAAAATGCCTTTTAATCCCAAGGGAGTCAAGTTTCAGTAATATAACTCTAGGACTGAGAACACAGGAGGAAAGTTTTCAGGGCTAAAGGATTTTTCTGGTTATCCATGCAGAAAGCTTTAGCTTTTCTTCCTATGACAATAGTCCTATAAAGGGGATGGCCTTCTCAGATGCTCATGTCCTTTGGAGTCCTAAACTCCCACCTTCCACCTGAATGAAGTCCGGAGGACAAAGAGCAGAGAGTCAAACCTGCTCATGGCCAAGCAGAAGGCTGACGGTCCCCAGAGCAGCTGAGGGTACTACTCAGAACTAATCAGAAACAAAATTATGGATCATTTAAGTGACAAGTGGTCCTAAGCTCTTAGAGTCAAGACCGTTGGGGTTCTGAGAATTCTGGCTGAATATCCAGCAGGACTCTGTTCATTAATTCCATCCATGGCAATGTTTAAAGTGTAATGAAAACTCAATGCAAAAAAAAAATTAGAAGACTTGGAGCTTTTAATAGTTATCCCCAGGACACATAGCCCGAAGACAGAGGATAGAGGGCACAAGAAAGATAGATGGATGAGGCCACTTCCACAGCTTTATTGCTCTCCTCATGGGTGCCCCCCAGGAAACTCAGCCTGGACTGAAGGCGGCTCCCTGGCTGGATAAATGCTCTAGGTGAAAGGAGTACCGCCTGCCCCATTAGAGGGTCAACCCTCCCTTTTGCCTATAGCCTCAACTCAACAGAGTAGCTGTGAGGTCTGGGACAGACACTTAAATCTGCAGAACGTTGATACATCCCTACATCTCCTTCCCCAAAGTAATTTCTGTCTGCAGCTCCCTGCCAGAGGCTCAGTGCCCCCTCCCAGAATGTCACTAATCTGCTATCTACTCTTTGCCTGGGAGGTAGAACCTGGGTTTCTGATATCCAAGCAGGAAAAATAGCCATTTAGACCTGAACAGCTCTCTGTTGACTTCACTTGTCATTTTGGTGCTTTTGGAGTGCTGGTTTCTCATTCTTTCCTGCTGGAGAAAGAGGGGCAGCAAGGCCATAGGCAGCCAACTCAGGTATGCAGGGACCAAACAAAGCTCGTGTCCCAGATGTGGGTTGAGGCAGGGAGAGTAGCTGCTTCCTGTACACGATCTCTTCCTGTACGTGGATATCTCCTTTATTAAAAACAGTATCTATGTTCTGTGGTTAATATTTATAGGGGTGCTCAACAGCAGTTGAGCGTCTGCCTTCGGCTCAGGGCGTGATCCCGGCGTTATGGGATCGAGCCCCACATCAGGCTCCTCTGCTGTGAGCCTGCTTCTTCCTCTCCCACTCCCACTCCCCCTGCTTGTGTTCCCTCTCTCGCTGGCTGTCTCTATCTCATAAATAAATAAAAAACCTTTAAAAAATATTTATAATGCCATTATTAGAGGCTTATTCCCCTGAAGCCTGTGTAGGCCCACCTTATATGCCTCATCAATCATTGTACCTCTCCTGTGCTGCAAGAAGATGTGTAGAGGGAGGGGCCCCAGGGATGATGGGGAGCCTGAGGCACCTGAGAGCTGGGGAGGTGCCCTACAGCACGAGAGGAATGCTGACGACAGCAAGGATACCTTTTACTTCTCCATCCCTGGTGCCTATCTCACACGGCTTCTGTTCCTTTGTCACATGTTTTATGAGCTGAATAGTGTCCCTTCAAATTCACCTATTGAAGTCATAATGGCAGTACCTTAGAGTGTGACTCTACTTGGAGACAGTCTTTAAAGAAGTAATTAAGTTAAAATTAATTCAGTAGGATGTGCTTTTAATCCAATCTGACTAGAGTTCTTGTAAGGAGAGGAAATTAGGACACAGATAAGGACAGAGGGAAGGTGATGTGAAAGCATAAGGAGAAAGGTGGCCATCTACCAGCTGAGGAGAGAGCCTTGGAAGAAGCCAGCCTTGACAGTGCCTTAATCTCAGACTTCTGGCCTCCAGAGCTTTGAGAAAACAAACTCTTACTCTATAAGCTTCCCAGCCTGGGGCACTTTGTTATGGCAGCCCTGACAGACTAATACACTGTATCATACCACCTCTGCCTCAGTCACTCACCAAGCCAGGCCTACCGCCATCATGGACTCCTGGAACATGGCTGCCGAGTTTGGCCCAGCTCTGCTACCTGGCCATAAAGTATTACTTTAACATCTAAAGAGAATTGTATCTGCTGCTCTACTCAGAAAAGGCAAATTTAAAAGACTTTAGTTTCATCTATTTCATGGATTCAAAAGTTGCTGTGGATAATAACAAGGAAGCTCGGGAGATTAAGGGGAGAGAGGCTGACTCCAGAGTAGTGGCTCCAAAAACAGATTTTGGTGTTTCCTAAAGAGGTGTTAACCATCCTCCTTAGGCCAGACAAAACCCTTGGTGTAGAGCAGGGATGTAGGGAGTTGTAGAGTCCCTAGGGTGGGCCCTGGTTGTTAGATCCCTCACCAAGTTCCAATGAAAAGGAAGGTCTGCTATACTCCAGGGGGAGCCTAGGCTGAGACCACAAGCCCTGGGGATGGACACTTAGGCTCAGTGTACACACAGGAGCACAGAGGCATGTACACACACACACACACACACACACACACACACACAATGGTAGAAGAGTGGGGCCTGCCAGCCCGAACAAAAGGGTTTCCTAGGGTAGCAAGATGCTCTCAGTTGACGGAGGGTTCAAAACAAGGATGGGGAGATAGGAGTCAGAGAAAAACGAATCCACCGGCTTAATTGCACTCCCCAAAGCAGGGGTGTTGCCCTAAGCTAGTATAGCCAGTGATCAAAGAGACCCCTGTCACCTGTCATAGATGCCTTTCCCTCCCAAGGCATGAGCCAGGACAGCCCACCCCTCTGCGTAACTCATTTCCACATCATCTCGACTTTCCAATAAGCTCTTACTCTATTAGATTGCTTCCTGAAAGAGCCACATATTGAAAATCACCGGTCAGTCAGTTCTTTATTCTGTTAGTCACCAAACTGATTTTTTAAGCTCAGACCCAATAAAGCTGTGGCGGCGAAGAACAGATATGGATTTCTCATTCTCACACACTCATATATAATAATAATAAAACTTTATTAAACAAGAGACATGTCGTTTCAGGGAATTTTTCTTTCCCTTCTCCAGAGCCCCAAGGCTAAAATATACAATCTTATTAACTTCCTGGAAGAAATACTCCATTCCCTTGGTGCACATGCTGAGCATTCATCTTCTTGGACCTGGAAAATGAGACAGGTCCTTGACAGGAAGGCACGTGGGCCAGTTGTATCCAGGGAAATCTAGGGGAGCGGGCCTGATGAGGACACTTCCAAGGAATCTGCGTGGAGTCCAAGAAGCTCTCTGTAATAGATCCTGGGGCATGTCCCAGGCCAGGAAGAAAAGGAGAAAGGATTGGCACAGCAGAGCACAGATGTGGAGGAGCCTGAAGATAACTTTAGTTCACACTCTCAGACAATAGTTCAAGAGATTGAGGCTCAGACAGGGGCTAACGTTCACCGAGTCACACAGAATGGACGGTAGAGCAGGAATCAGAGCCCTGGCTTCATGTTCTGGGCTCCTTCCTTCCTTGCCTCCCACCCCACAGCCCCAGGATTGATGTCAAACGAAGGAGATTTCACTGTGATTCCTACATGTCCTGTGAGATGGCCTCACGCTCCTTGGGGAGGTTGGGGGTCATGTCCAGTCTTCCCGTCTCTGTCTGCAGCTGAAACAACTGGCATGCATCTCACGCAGGCAGGAGTGTCTGCCAAGGTCAGCCTAAATCTGTTGAATGAATGAATGAATGACCTCAAGCTGATGGTGAATAGGATTAGGACTCAGGAATCTCATATCATTCCAGCTGACCACAGACAATGTTCGGTTACGGGAGGACCGACATTCTGAAAATCTTGAAGCAGCCTGATGGTGGGAGCTGTCACCCTCTTCTGGGGTGGAAGACAGGGAAGAAGGCCCTCACCAAAGTTATCCAGGCTGGAATATTTGTCAGCTCCTCAGGAAGGACTATCTCCGGAAAGCTAGGGGTGTAGGGTTAGATCTTTGAGGATGGAGGAAGGGACTGAGGACCAGCTGAAGGGGTGATCCCCGGGAGGGGACACATGGATCTCGAGCAGAGGAGTGCGAGACGAGTGGTACCAGCTCCATACGGCTCTGCACAACTGAGTCGGGGTTCAGGCTGGTCCTCAAGAGTGGGGGGCTGTTATGGACTGAATTGTGTCCCTCCAAATTTCACCTGGTGAAGACTTATCTCCCAACATGACTGGTTTGGAGATAGGTCCTTTAAGGAGGGCATTAAGGTTCACTGAGGTTGTTGGTGTGGGGTCCTATTCTGATAGGACTAGTGTCCTTATGAGAAAAGAGAACCCAGAGCTCTCTCCCTCCACATGCACACAGAAGAGGCCACGTGACAAGAGGATAAGGAGTCATGGTGAGCAAGTTGAGGTGACAAGCACAAGACCCCAGGCCTGCTGGGCCTTGATGGTGGACTTTTAGCCCTCAGAACTGTGAGAAATACATTTCCATCATTCAGGGCTCCCCATCAGTGACGTTTTGTCATGGTAGCCTGAGCAGACTAACACTGGGGCGGCTCACATTCTGGGTGACAGCTCGGTACAGGCAAGCAGTCCCCATTTGTAAGCCTTAGCAGAGTAGAACAGCCACAGGCTCTTCGAGCGCTGATACGCTGTGTGTCATCCTTTTCCCAAGGTCCTACAAACGAGCTGGCGTCTTTCTAGGAAAATGGGAAAAACATCAAATGACCTTTGATGGCCATTGTAGTCCTAAGACTCTGGCTACAACTGATGCAGAGGCTCATCACTGAAAATGATTTATTGGGATTTTTTAACTGCAAATTTGGAAATCTTTTCATTCCCTATAAAAAGGAGCCACAGTGGGCCAATTATAAATGAGTTTTTATATATATTTATTTCCAAGTATATATTCCAGATACTTTTCAGTGAAACCAAATCAAATGATGGTCAAACACACATGGTGTTCAGCAGAAGTTGTCTAGATGTTTACATGGTCTAGGAGAGACTTGGAACATATACAACAGCTGCAAAGCATCAGATTCTCCGGCTCACCCTCGGCCCACCACTGGTGGAGTTAATTTGCAGGGATCCTCCCAAGGTCCTTCGGACTCCCACTCAGGCAGTATCCACGCTCTAGCTCTGGACCCTGGGCCCAGCTTCCCCCCTCAGCCTCTCTGGCTGCTGCATTCCTCTAGATCCCATTTTAGATCAAACTCCACGTGTTGTCCAAGCAATTACTGTGCACTCAGCTCTGTTCTTTGCTGGACCGGAAGATAGTGTTTGAAATGACCTCTGAGGTTCTTTCCAGTCAGAGACAAGGGAGGCTGCAAGAATGTGCATCCTCAGAGAGCTCCCTCCAGGAAGCCTCCCTGATTCTGAAGACAGCAGAAGTGGATAGCAAGCCCCATTAGTTCCCTCTCCTGCTGCACACAGAAATAGGCTGTATTTTCTTATAGTCCCTTCGAGGAGATGCAGTCCACGTGACAAAGGAACGTGGGTAGGAATGATGTATGTCACTTCCAAATTTGGCTCCCAATTGCTCCCTTTTTTCCTTGTCTGTCAGTGTAATATGCTGAGGTCCTAGGAGATGGTGGGATCCACCATATTTGAGAAGCCTGGATCCCTTAGTGACTGTGTGGAGCAGAGCCCCCCACATTTGACTGTGACAAGAGTGAGGGATAAGCTTGCACTGTGCTTAGCCTCTGAGAAGTGGAGGTGGTTCGTTGCAGCAATTGGCCTGGCAAGGTGGCTCCACTGACCGACTCTCAAGCTGAAAATCGTAGTCCTTTGCTCTCTAATTGAACATGCCGTCAGATAGGGAGCTTGGGAAAATGCGTGAACAATTTTCCGATTTGGTGGGGTTATGAATGCAAACCACAGCCTGTCTGACTCAGAGAGTGTGCTCCTGGTCCATTTCTCCTTTGTTGTTCTCTGGGCTACAGTGGTAGCCCATCGGGTGCTGTGGAAGACTGTAAGGGAAAACCTAACTCACAACATTCCTGAGTGGGAGAGAATTTTGCAAATTGTGCACATGGGCATTTTTGTAGTTGGTGTGTAGTGCGAATTGCATCTCTATTTCACAGGCATGTTCCTGTCTTATGCCCCCACCTATATTCTGTCCAAAGAAGCTGAAGCAGCTTTAGAGCTGGATCTAGAACCATCTCCTGGGGTAACCCTCGGGCAGGAGGCAGCAAGCTCAGAGAGTAGGCTTCTGCAGGTGGCCGCTGTGGCACTTTCCAAAAACATTCTGGGCTGCTGGGAGCCTGGCTAAGACTCAGACATGTCTGGTGCGGTGACCAGGCCTGCAGTCCATAGGCACAATGGCAGAGAGGCCAGCCGGGCCTGGAGCTGTGGCCCCACGACTCCGGAGAAGCTCTTCTCTGACTGAATCGGGAGGTTCACAGATAGAGAAATGCTAGCATTCTCAGTGATTCCCTTGCTCGCCTGCCTCCCCAGTCTGGGCCTTGGCAGCACTTGCTTTGGTATAAATCACATTCCATCAGCGTAACTGCAGGGCTTCGGGGATCATTTTGGAATACGAGGATGTTAATGCATCGGGTTTTGTTCCAAGCAGTGAGCCACCTCCCGGGATTTGGGAATCTCTCTTTTAAATCCAGATAGCACTAATGAGCTAGTAAGGGCTCCTGACCTCCTTGACTCGTTTCCTCACTCCCGTGGCTGCTCTGAGCATTGGAATCAGCCGCATCTGCACCGCACTGTGCAGCCAGCCGCGGGCCCGATAACAGCCGTGGGCTTTCAGTGCAACTGCTTCCACCTGGAGGCATTTAAACTGCAATTTCTTCTTATTCTTCCTTTTTTCCCCTAAATTATTGAGTACACCTAAAAGTGCTTTTCATGTACAGGCTCTGGGTGAATGTTCATGGTTATGTTGACGGCAATTGCACTGGTGTCCTTTATAGCAGGGTTTGGCCAGGAGCTGTCCTTTACTTCTATACCCAAGCAAAAATTATGCTGGGGTGTCGAGGAGGTGGTCCTTGAAGGGGTGAGGGATAAGACACATACTGACAAGCAGTTAAATATCATTTATCCTTTTAGCTACGCCTGTCTCTTAGTGCCCCTGACATTTAGTCACTTGGAAATGCCCCATGTAACACTTATTATGTATCAGGGGCTGTTCTAAGTGGTTTACAAATATTTGCCAATCTACTCTGCAACACCATTTTTTATGTTCAGTTTCCAGTTAGAAACCTAGGACACAACAGAGAGGTTAGGGAACTTGTCCAAAGTCACAGAGCCAGTGAGTGGTGCTGCCAGGATTTGAAGCTGCAACCTCTGGCTCCAAGGACCACACATTTAATCACGGTGCTGTGTCTCCCCTCCAAAGTTCTTCCTGCCTCTCAAGCTTGGCTCAGACTGTGCATCTTATCTAGAATGTCTGTTCCTTTGCTCTTCACACTTCTAAATTCTAGCTCATCTTTGAAGACCAACTTACAACCTAGTTCCTACAAGAAGTCTTCCTGAACATTCTCTTCCATGCTGCAGTTGACTGACTCTGAACTCCAGTAGCATAGTGGTTCAGAGCATGGCATTGGACACTAAAGTGTATAAACTTTGATCAAACCCGGCCCTGGCTCTATGACCTTGTGTAAATTAATTAACTTCTATGAGCTAAGTTTTCTTCTCTGGGAAATGGAGATATATATTGCAGCTACTAACAGGGCTGTTGAGGGCATTAATTGGATCGGCACATCTACAATACCTAGAAGAGTGCTCACTCACTCTGCCTGCTCTATATGCATTTTATTAGTACCGTTGCTATTATTGTTGTCATTATTGCACATTTGCCTTTTCCTATTGCTCTTGTGTCGCACTTATGCTTTCTTTGTCTGATCCTCATCTCCTGTAAGGCTGCAGGATTATCTGCACTCCTTGAAGAAAAAGATTGGTTGTGTGTGTGTGTGTGTGTCTTTTTCTTCTTTCTTTCTTTCTTTCTTTCTTTCTTTCTTTCTTTCTTTCTTTCTTTCTTTCCTTCCTTCCTTCCNCAAAGATTGGTTGTGTGTGTGTGTGTGTGTCTTTTTCTCTTTCTTTCTTTCTTTCTTTCTTTCTTTCTTTCTTTCTTTCTTTCTTTCTTTCTTTTCCTTCCTTCCTTCCTTCCTTCCTTCCTCCCTTCCTCCCTTCCTTCCTTCCTTCTCTATCTCTTTCTCTCTCTTTAATTCTCTGGCCCTTAGGTTAGTATCCTGCAAATAGTAAGCATTCATTTAATGGCAATAATTAATTAATGAGTTGAAGGTAGCTAATATTATATCCCTAGGCACAAGAATTCAAAAATCTCTTTCTCTCCCACTGAATTGCATATAAATACAAGTCACAGGTCTTCATTGATCTTGGAATGGTACATCTCAGGGGAAATTGAATCTGTCATAGTTCAAAGAAAACCCATTCGTAAATAAGTTAACTGATGCATTCATTAACTGAGATGGTCCAGTTAAAATAGGGCACAATCTTGGTGGGATTTGAATATCAATAGTTTGTAGAGAAGCATCAGCTTCCAAGAATTTTTGGCTCCTGATGTGATCTTCTTAACCTTTGCTTTCCAGTCTAATCTTCAGAGAGGCTGCCGCTTATTTATGGTGGAGATGCTGCAGATAGACCATGCTAGGTAATTGAGAAACCATTTGAAGACTGATGTCTTATTATCTCTTGAAGCACACAGCAAAGAACCACTTACAAAGCCTTCTCTATTATTTGACTATTTAGACCCTTAGGTTCATCGACTTCAGAATATTTTAGAGGAATCACTCTGAAGTCAATAAGGCTCCCTGATTTGCAAAAAGTCAGGAAACTACTGAAAGGCTCTAGGTCTGCAGTTGATGGGCTCTCTGCAAGAGAGAGGTGTGTTGCTCCTGCTGAAAATAGGGACAAGAGTTTGACTCCAGGAGGGTGGCTGGCCTAGCCCAGGTCTGTATGCTCAATGTCAAAGGGCAGGGTCGCCTATAGTCTTCCTCTGAGCAACTTCACATTGTTCTGCTGTTGTTCTGGAAAGTGGGCCTTTGGGAAGGTGGCAGAAGAAGAGTTACAAAGAGACTGGCGTCCTATGCCATCCCCCAGGGCCTCAGCAGGCCTCCAAGTAGCCAAGATAAGGAAAATGAAGCACCAGGAAGCAGATGTGAGCCCCAATGGTTCTATCGCCCAACCCCTCCACAGCCCCACTTCTCAAACTATTTCCTTCCTGCTTTCATATAGAACTCCATAGATCATTAAGATTTTTTGTCTTCCTGTTTAGGGACAAGTGATGAGCTGATATGTCGTCTCATACTTTCCTGGCTGCGCTGAATGAACCATACGTTGAATGGCATCCCACAGATTGCTTAGCTTTTCTTTGGCCTTCTGGCAGGTGTGGAAGAACAGAGATGATAGGTTCAGGGAAAAGGGAAGTGGTGAGTGTCAAACCCCACCCCCATCCGCAGGTGGTTTTAGTAGCAAGGCAGCAGCCATCCTGTGGAGTTGCGTACATAACTTGTGAGTAGTTTCCCCAGTTTTCTGAAATAACACTCCCCACATCTCTTTTGAGTCACGCTCAGTATTGTAAACAACTGTGAAGAACGCTCATTTCCTTGTTACACTGCAGCAACTTTTGTATAACATTATACCTTTCTTCATCCTTTTTATTTCATTCAGTATTTCATGTACAGTGTAAATCACAGCCACTGATCACCTCTGTTTGTGGCCCTCATCTCCATGTCAACAACCAGGACTCTGGTCCTGGTTCTCATCTCTCCCTCAGATGATGGTGATTCAACTGGACATTCTCCTCTCTGCTCTGGGCATACAGTTTACTTTGTGCTCCCTGATGAATTGATCTTCAGTTACTACCTTGCTCAAGAAAATTCAGTGGCTCCCCATTGTCTATGAGAAGTTGAGCCTCCCCTGGCTTTTAAGGCCCCTTTAGAATCTGGCTCTAATCTTTTTTCCCCAGGAGTCTCTAAAATATACTTCATAGTTCTCATCTCCAAATTTACACCAGTCCATGGTGCTTTGCATGGCCACATAATTCTCTCCCTGAAATGCTCAATATTCTCTTTCCCTATCAAGTCATCTAATTTATTTGGCAGAGAAAGAGTGCCTTCAATGCCTCCAACTTCAGCTCTCTTAAAGACCTGGCTTAACTACTTCACATCTCTTACCCACTCCCTTGTTTTCAGAAATCTAAGTGTCTTCTGCCTACATTCCTGGACCATTAGCTTGATGCCATAAGAAGTATACCATCAGCTCTGTCACCTCTACCCAGATTCTGCCCACCTCCCACATCAGTACTTACTCACATAGGACCAGGATTGTAAATTCTCCATAAATATTCTAAATATAAATTACCTAGATTCTACCTTTGGGAGCTAGATGGTTGGGATACAGTCTTATGCAAAAGAAAAATAATGTGTGTTTTGCAGTCAGTATTATTGTAGGGGACATACCTGGAGATATCACCTCTTAGTAGAATCTTTCTTTACGTGAGCTGACCCTGAGTGGAAGGAAGGCCCACCCTTGAGTTTCAGGAGGATAAATTGCCTTGCTCTCCCTCACCTTCTTTGGTTTACTATTTCCTCCTCTTGGAATTCTCTGCCTTTTCTTTCCCCCTTGATATATTCTTTCCTGTCCTTTGATATTAACATAAAATATTATCGTACTAGTGAAGTCTTTGCCAGGCCTCAGCTCTCCATTTCATTTTATGCTATTAAAATAAAAAGACATAAATATAAAAGTTAACGTAATTGCCCAGCACATATNCGGGCTCTCTGCAAGAGAGAGGCGTGTTGCTCCTGCTGAAAATAGGGACAAGAGTTTGACTCCACGAGGGTGGCTGGCCTAGCCCAGGTCTGTATGCTCAATGTCAAAGGGCAGGATCGCCTATAGTCTTCCTCTGAGCAACTTCACATTGTTCTGCTGTTGTTCTGGAAAGTGGGCCTTTGGGAAGGTGGCAGAAGAAGAGTTACGAAGAGACTGGCATCCTATGCCATCCCCCAGGGCCTCAGCAGGCCTCCAAGTAGCCAAGATAAGGAAAATGAAGCACCAGGAAGCAGATGTGAGCCCCAATGGTTCTATCGCCCAACCCCTCCACAGCCCCACTTCTCAAACTATTTCCTTCCTGCATTCATATAGAACTCCATAGATCATTAAGATTTTTTGTCTTCCTGTTTAGGGACAAGTGATGAGCTGATATGTCGTCTCATACTTTCCTGGCTGC
The DNA here is from genome assembly GCF_002007445.2 of Ailuropoda melanoleuca. Classification (NCBI taxonomy): domain Eukaryota; kingdom Metazoa; phylum Chordata; class Mammalia; order Carnivora; family Ursidae; genus Ailuropoda; species Ailuropoda melanoleuca. The sequence continues at coordinate 126,901,633 of NC_048221.1, forward strand.
GCTGAATGAACCATACGTTGAATGGCATCCCACAGATTGCTTAGCTTTTCTTTGGCCTTCTGGCAGGTGTGGAAGAACAGAGATGATAGGTTCAGGGAAAAGGGAAGTGGTGAGTGTCAAACCCCACCCCCATCCGCAGGTGGTTTTAGTAGCAAGGCAGCAGCCATCCTGTGGAGTTGCATACATAACTTGTGAGTAGTTTCCCCAGTTTTCTGAAATAACACTCCCCACATCTCTTTTGAGTCATGCTCAGTATTGTAAACAACTGTGAAGAACGCTCATTTCCTTGTTACACTGCAGCAACTTTTGTATAACATTATACCTTTCTTCATCCTTTTTATTTCATTCAGTATTTCATGTACAGTGTAAATCACAGCCACTGATCACCTCTGTTTGTGGCCCTCATCTCCATGTCAACAACCAGGACTCTGGTCCTGGTTCTCATCTCTCCCTCAGATGATGGTGATTCAACTGGACATTCTCCTCTCTGCTCTGGGAATACCAGTTTACTTTGTGCTCCCTGATGAATTGATCTTCAGTTACTACCTTGCTCAAGAAAATTCAGTGGCTCCCCATTGTCTATGAGAAGTTGAGCCTCCCCTGGCTTTTAAGGCCCCTTTAGAATCTGGCTCTAATCTTTTTTCCCCAGGAGTCTCTAAAATATACTTCATAGTTCTCATCTCCAAATTTACACCAGTCCATGGTGCTTTGCATGGCCACATAATTCTCTCCCTGAAATGCTCAATATTATCTTTCCCTATCAAGTCATCTAATTTATTTGGCAGAGAAAGAGTGCCTTCAATGCCTCCAACTTCAGCTCTCTTAAAGACCTGGCTTAACTACTTCACATCTCTTACCCACTCCCTTGTTTTCAGAAATCTAAGTGTCTTCTGCCTACATTCCTGGACCATTAGCTTGATGCCATAAGAAGTATACCATCAGCTCTGTCACCTCTACCCAGATTCTGCCCACCTCCCACATCAGTACTTACTCACATAGGACCAGGATTGTAAGTGCTCCATAAATATTCTAAATATAAATTACCTAGATTCTACCTTTGGGAGCTAGATGGTTGGGATACAGTCCTATGCAAAAGAAAAATAATGTGTGTTTTGTAGTCAGTATTATTGTAGGGGACATACCTGGAGATATCACGTCTTAGTAGAATCTTTCTTTATGTGAGCTGACCCTGAGTGGAAGAAAGGCCCACCCTTGAGTTTCAGGAGGATAAATTGCCTTGCTCTCCCTCACCTTCTTTGGTTTACTATTTCCTCCTCTTGGAATTCTCTGCCTTTTCTTTCCCCCTTGATATATTCTTTCCTGTCCTTTGATATTAACATAAAATATTATCGTACTAGTGAAGTCTTTGCCAGGCCTCAGCTCTCCATTTCATTTTATGCTATTAAAATAAAAAGACATAAATATAAAAGTTAACGTAATTGCCCAGCACATATATGACCTGATTGTTTTGGGAATACAAATCTTACCCCCCTGCATGGATCTGTGGCCTGTCTTGAATTGACCTTCCATGCTGCTTTCTCATTGTCATGGAGAGGTGCAGTCTCTGAGCATCTGTCCCTAGTTTTTCCTCCACAGAATGGGCTGCCATTCTGGCCTTCTCTGCTCCCATCTGTGAGAATTACATTGGTACATTTTTTTTTCTGCCTAGATACCAGACACCTTCCTCAAAGGCAAGGGTGCTGTGATTTATACCTTTCTGTTCTCTCATTGCTGATTCTGGCATCTAGCATGGAAGTGGGACTCAGTATCTATTCACTCACTGAATGAAGGAACTGAATAAACACCAGCCACTTTCCTATTCCTCTTTCCTCATCTCTACTGGTGTGCCCATTCTTAGGTGCATGACTAGGTATGTACACATGGTTAAGGAGAGGTAAGTAGGTCAAGGGACAGAAAGCAATGCACAAATACATAAATTATATTTTGATTTAGGCTTTTTACTCTTTATATAATAAGGCTCTCCGCTCTACTGTAAAACTTTCAGGCATTAGTGGGGAAACATAGAGGCCTTGTCATTATTATATCCCAGAAACTCTTACTATTCCATGCTCCATACTACTTTCTTCCTTGAAGTAGGACCCACTCAATTAGTCTATCGTCATTTCCACTCTACTGTCCTTATCCCCATTATATCCCATAGGATTCTTCAATGTGGGAGGCTCCATCTCTTCCAGACCATTTTACTCTTACCATCACTACAGGGAAGTATGGTGAGGAAATAATTAACAAATATGGGGAAATTGCAAAAGCTTACTGAAGCAGCTCCTGCTGGAGCGGTTGCCAGCTGTGGTAGATACGGCCGCAGCTGTGACTTTCTCTTCCCAGGGGTGACACTTCCTGAAATCCTGCTCCCTCCTCAGCCCCATTTCTGCAACTAGGGCAAGAACAGACTGCCTGAGCTATTAGGCAAGACTTAATGAACCAAGTCCAGGACACTCAATCCAAGGAGCGCAGAGGTAGAAGGCAAAGCCAAAGTCTAACTCAAGGATAAATGCAAGTCGGGTTTCTTGAGAAGGCCTCTAGAAGGAGCTCAGATACTCATAGTTTAAGTGAAATGAACCATAGGTGAACCAGCAGATACATTTTCTTGATTTACCTGAAAGTTCTTTGGGTGGGATCAAAATCACACAGAATACACATTGCTTATCTCTGTGGGTGCTTGGGCTCGCTTCTAGGCGCCTCTGACTCTTGACTCCTCTTGCCTTCCTTAATAACAGAACAGAAGGCCCAGCCTCCCCAGATATCAAAGATAAGAAGATAAACTCTTTTTAAATGAATAAATGAGTGAGGGAATGAATGAATGTATACATGAGTATAAGAAGGACAAGGCCCCTATGACAGCAGAAGCTGTCTACAGACAGTAATCCCAAATCCAGACCTCCAGCCTTTCCTTGGAAGGACAATATATATGTAAATAGAGCCATCACGTTTAGAATGTCAGGCCTCAGAGGGTTCCTCTGGAGCTTACAAAGGCCACTTCACATTTCTCCATGAAATTACAAAACTTGACAGCTTTCTTAACACAGTGATGGTGAGGAATAAAAACTTCAGAAATTATGCTATTTGAAAAGTAAACTATTTACTGTTCAGAGGGAAAAATCTGAACTTAACTACTTGGCAGCTATCAAAATGTAACCCTATGACACAACAGTGGTTTAAAATGTAAATAGAGCTTCAGGCACACAGAGAAGGAAATAGCTATCCCCACCCAAGCCTCGTTCTGTGGCACCTTCACCGGCAAGGACGGACCAGGGCTCAGGCACTCACCATCGCTGCCTGGACCGGATGGTAGACTACCGAAATTTGCAGGTTTAACTCCATCTGCACCTCCTCGGTCCCAAGGCTATAGAGGAAGCATCACAAAGGAAGGCCTGGAGATACATTTTCATGAAGGAAGTATGCACTAAATGAAGGCTAGGTTAATAACCGAGGAAGACATTCTTAAAAAAAAATTAGTATATGACCTCCAGGAACAGAAGGTTGTGTGTGAAATGCGTTGTGCCCCTGCGTGTTCTCACCATGAGAGTTAACCGCATCCAGGTCTTGGGGTGTGCACACGTGCCCTTAGAAATGCACTCACACTCTAGAGCTGTGTGCCTTGAAAGTATATCCAATTCTATAAACCTCATATATTTCTGTTTAATTTTGTAACATGGAGAAGACCGGGCAAGACTCTTTGGTTGGCAGTGGTCAACAGAATCCTCACTGGCCTATTTGCCCCTCCTTAGCTGTGGGCATCTGCTACCCCAGGGCCTGGCAGTGCAGATTGGGGTTGGTGCCAGTGCCTGGGGAGCCAGTGCTGTTTGCAGTTTCTACATGAGCTGGCAGAAGTTGCCTGGGGTGGGGGTAGGGATAGATGACCTCTAAGTTCCCTTCTCATCTTGAGACCCTGTGACGAACTTAGAAGACGTGACCCTGATTTTCTGCAATATTAAACTATCACCTCTACCTATAATTCTAAGGACTTTTGTGGGTCTCTCCCACTTTTCCAGAAGACTTGTCCAAAATGTGCATTGTAGACAGAAATGTGATCCATCAGTTTTGTTCTTGCTTTTTATTTTTTAATTGCACCATAGTATTAATATAATTATGTGAAAGCCCATGACCAAATATGAAATGCTTCATAGACAAAAAGTCATAAACACTTCATAACGGCAGCCAAAACCCTCAGAAGCTCTGGGCAGCAGTAAGCCAAGCTTAATTTTTAGAGGAATATCAAAGCCAAAGAACCAAACCAAGGAAGTTGCCTATGGATGTAAAATTTTGGGCACAGTTCAGTTCATTTCAATTCCATTCAACAAATAGATGTATCTACTAAGTAGGCATGGGGCACTGTGCTGGTTTCTGTTCCATATGAAGAGGGTTTGCTTGTTTTTAGGGATTGGTGCTGCACAGATGGTTTCATAACGATGATGAGAGGTAAATCAGAGCAAGAGCACAAATACACAGTTTTCCACTTAATAATCATAATTATAAAAACAACAATTAGAAAAAGCTACCGTTTACCAGAGGGCCAATCATATGCCAGGGTTTATGCCACACCAAGCATTCTCTGTGTGTATGAGTGCTTGCATATATAATTCCTAATCCTTGCCGCAACTCAGCCAAGAAAGTTATTCTTATTTCCCATTTTCTATAAGAAAAAACCAAGTCACGGGGTGGTTACCTCTTTTGGCCAAGGTCACCCAGCTCTCAGGTGCTGAGCCAGAGTTTGAAAACATAATTGTCTAACCCCAAAGCCAACACACGCTGCATCACACCTGCATTAACCTCCATCTTGCCATCTTCCACAATGGCCGTTACTACTTGGCAGAAGGGGTGGTGGGGGGGCCTCAACCTGGCCCATGACTTTTGGTGAGAGTGGCTCACGGGTGCTCAGCCTCTCCTCCCAGACCTTTCTACTTGCTGCCTAAGCCTGGCACCTCTCCTTGTTATTCCAAGTGGACCAGTCGGTGGTCTAGGCAGGAAGTGGAGAGACAGCTTCTGAACCTGGCTTTGAACTCCGTGAAGTCCTCTAACGAATCCATCTAGGCTGAGTATTTCCCAGCCACCTTCATAAAGTCTTCCTTTCCTCCGTTGTAGCCAATCTGACTACAAATGCAACCTCACTGATGTGGGGTCTCTCAGTGGCTCTGAGTGGGGCCCATCTACCCCGGGGCAGGGTTCCTGTCAGCGGGCAGTGCCTGCCTGGCAGTGAGTCTTTGAAAAGGCAGTTGGCTTGTTCCCTAAAGTAGGTCACATGCTCTCAGCCCTCTCGCTCTCCTCCTCCTGCTGGAGCCACCCAAGGGGAAGCTCATGTGAAAACAGCAGGGTACTCCCCATCAGCATAGATACATCTTTGCCCCCCGTGATGGGCTCTGCTGGTCCGGCAGCCACAGGCAAGCTGTGTTTTATTCGTGAACATCCTTCTTGTTTCAGCCGATAATGGACTCTAGTTAGGAGACAACACAGTAAACACAGCATAAACATTGGGATGTGCAGCTGGAATGAGTCTGCATATAAATAAGAGTGCTGGGAGCCAGGGAGGTAATAAGTCAGGAATGCAATGGAGAAAGGTTATTAAAAGACGAGCTTGTAAAAATCTGCAACAAGGCTGAAAGCTTGGAGCATTTCTTGATTACAGAGGACTAAAGGCAGCGGCCTGTCTCATCTGTGCTCTGCCTTGCTGGGTGACTGGACTCCTCACTTAAAATCCTGCTGTTACTCACTTTGTTGAGTCGTAAAGTTGGGATTTTATACACTGAAAACAAAAGAGAGTTGTCGGGATGTTGTGAAGACCGTACATGAAAGCATTATGAAAAAGCTGATATTGCTGCATGAACGGAAAGTTACGTGATTCTTAATTTGGGAAAGTGGCTGAAATTACTCTTTTACACATCTGAGCCTTCTTCTTCGTTGAATATCAAGCAGAGTTATCTTTTGTAACAGAAATCTCTCAGGGACATATCAGGCATAAAAGGAACCAAGAGTATTTTCTGTTGTGTTAGAGTCAAAACAGAAAGGTCCTTTTTATTAGCTTTATACTGGTCAGGATGTTGTGGGCTGTGCTGCAATAAAAAATAAATCCTGAAATCCCACTGGCTTAACAACAGTAACAGAAAGGAGGATATTCCTGTCTGTCCGACACAACCCCCAGCATGTCTGTGGTGTTTCTCTTACAATCAGTGAGTTCCGAGCCCTAGGCTGCTCGTCTCTAGTAGCCACACTGTGACTTCTTGCATTGCCTTGGAAGGGAAAGAAAAGGATGCTTCTAATAGTCAAGCCAGGAAGTGGCTTATCACTTCCGCTTCTATTCTGTTATCCATAACCCAGTCATGTGGCCCCAACCCAATTGCAAGGGAGGCTGTGAGGCGTGGAGGAGCCCAGGGATGTCTCGGGTAAGCTCCGTGCCTGCCTCACCTTTCTTAAAGTTAGTATCTGGTGACTGGATATGCAGGGGTACCTTGTAGTCATGGGAGAGGTGGTACTACTTTGATGTTGCTCCAATGACTTGTAAGTCTCTGTCTAAGAGTACGAGCTTGCATATTTTGGTGGCAGAACAAGACTCTCCAAAGAACTTACCCACCAGCTGTAGACCTCTATATGACATTGTGATTTTAATTCTGGACACTCGTGCTTCTGAACCCTGGTTTATTCAGGATAACACTTAAGTAATTTAACCATATTTCCAGGCTAATTGTTGCCATGTCATCTTAGCAGCTATGATATAATTGGGATAGCATTACCTTTTAGTCTTCTAATGCTGAGGCTAATGGCTTTGGTCAGGCATTTTACTATTGATTGGAACACTTTATTAAAAGCCTTGAATTGTGCAAAAAGAAAAACTTGTTAAATGCAATCATATACATCTTATAGCCTAACATCTGGCATTTTCAGAGTCTGAAGTCATAAATTGCTGGCATTCGTTCCTACCTTCAAACTTTCTGAATTTTAAAGTGATTCAATGGTATCTTTTTAGAGTTGCAAAAGGTATCTCAGCATTGAGATTATTTAGATTTAAATTAATTAAACAAGGAGGCCGTGAGACTAATGTGGCTCTAATGCCATGGCAGCCTATGTAAGCAAACCAAAATCTAAGCCTGTAAATGCATCAAGGTTACAAAACTGAAACCTGTGGACAACCAATCACAAACAGCAAACTAGGCTTTAATCAATAGCCAATCAATAATTTCCTTACTTTACTTTTGTCTTTTCTTCATAAAAGTCTCCCCTGGAGCTCTTGTCTGGGGGTAGGGGAGAGGGCAGCTCCCAACCACTTTTGATTTGATGCTACCCAATTTGAATTGATATTTGCTCAAGTAAAACCTTAAAATTTTCAATATGCCTCAGTTTATCTTTTTACAGATTCCAATGTTATATTTTTTTGGAACAGAATGGACATCTATAGAAAGCAATTGCTCCCTTAAAATAGCACTCTGAATTTAAGTTAATTTTAAATACCTTTTCCAGATGGACAACCAACTGTTTTCATCAGTTTGGAACTTCCTAGCAGTAAAATGCTGGTGTGTAAAGGTTACTCTTTCATTTTATCTTCAACAATGCAGTCTGTTCTTAGACCCAGTCCATCCTCTCTCAGTTTGCAAGCTTGATGATTTGAATTCACCAATCCTAAACTCCATCTGTTTGTTGCCTGAAAACAGTTGAACAGATTTCAATAAATTTAGAAACTGTCAATAAATTGTTGAATAAGCCTGAATGATGGGTAGGATTTCAACACCGAGGATGGACAGCCATTGTATTCATTTAAGACTTACAGATGTGGATTTGCTCATGTCTCATCACCAAGGTCAGATAAGAATTTCCTACCGTCTCATACTCCAAGTAGTGACATCATTTCCTTCCAAACTTTGCAGAATAAAGTAAATCCAGACTGAATTTAAACTGCAGGCTCTGTCCCCTCTGGTTTCCCTGGGTCCCTGAAATTAATCACCCATACATTCTTTTTGCATTTCCATCAGCTTTCCTACAGAAGAGACGGATGGTAAACAAAGGGAAAATGATAACACAATATATAAAACATTTGTGTATTATTTTATTCTTTAAGAATTTGAATATATTCTAACAGCAGAAGTTATGGTGCTTTTAAATGCATTGTTGAAACCCCAGGAATTCTAGGGAACACATGTTGTTATAAAACATAAGTCACATAACAAGAGCTACCTTTTTTTCCCCCTAACTACTATTTACTGCAGGTATATTATATTTCAAGCATTGCTTAGCATTTTCCATATGGCATTCCATTAATATTTGCAAAGAATTTGTCACTTATACATTCTGGTCCTCATTTAACAGATGAGAAAAGCAAGTCTGGAAAAGGCTAAGTAACTTGCCAAAATCACAAGGCTGGCAAGTAGAGGAACTATGAGTCTATGTGGGTCTTCATCATCTCCTTTTTATTTCTTTTGTTTTTTTATTGAAGGGGTTGGGTGGTGCCAGTGAAAGAAGGTGCATCTTTCTTCAACTTCTTTGTTGCTTCCAGAAAGTCTGTGTTGATTAGGTAAAAGATGCTCAAGCTTTTGTTTCATAGATGTTCTTTGATATTCCTATTTCAGATAATTCTTTTAAAGGGGCAGCTAGGGCATGTGTGCTAGCTTCCTTCTATAGTCACCTTACTCAGAGATGGATACAGGCATCTGAACATAATTAGAGCCCTTTTTTTTTCTGTATTTCTACCATGAAATACGGATTCAAAATACATTTCAGGTCCTGTTTGTTTTCATATTGACAAACCTCTTGTATCCTCCACTGATTGCCTTGAACATCTGAACATAATTAGAGCCCTTTTTTTTCTGTATTTCTACCATGAAATACAGATTCAAAATACATTTCAGGTCCTGTTTGTTTTCATATTGACAAACCTCTTGTATCCTCCACTGATTGCCTTTTTAAAAATTAAATAAACTTTGTTGAGATGTAATTTACGTAATTAAGATTTAACTATTATAAATGTCCAATTCAATGAGTTTGGATAAATATGTACACCAATGTAACAACAAGCACAATAAGGATAAAAATTTCTATCATTCCAGAAAGTTCCTTCCTATTTTTTGTAGCTCATCCCTATGATCACATGAGGTGCAATTTAGCAGGGTTTTCTTTTATGGCTTGTGTTTCTTCTCTTCAATCTAAGAAAGCTTTGCCTATCTGAACATCACAAAGATTTTCCCCTGTGCATTCTTCTAAAACTTTTGGAATTTTAAGTTTTCACATTTAAGCCTATAATCATTTCAAGTTAATTTTTAATGTATGGTATAATGTAATGGTCAGGCTTTATTTTATAGAGATACCCAGTTTTCCAGCACCTTGTGTTGAAAAGACTATCTTTTCCCCATAGAATTACCTTGGCCCCTGAAAATCAATTGATCATATGTGTATAGGTCTATTTTCAGACTCAGACTACTTTCCCATTGATCTATTTGTTTATCCTTGTGTCTTACTTGGTCTTTATAGATCTTGAAATCAAGTTCTGTAAGTCTTCCATTTTTTTTTCTTTTCAAAACTGTTTCAGACATTCTGTGTTTTTTGTGTCTCTATATACATTTTGGAATCAAGTAACAGAATTTGATTGGGAATGAGTTGAATCTATAGATCAGTTAGGGATAATTAACAAGTTAAGTCTTTTCAATCCGTGAACATGTAATATCTATCCATTTATTTTAGTCTTTAATTTTTCTCAGCAAAGTTTTACAGTATTAAATGAACAAAACTTGCACATATTTTGTTAGATTTATTCCTAAGTATTTAAATTTGGATGTCATTCTAAATGGTATTTTTTAAATTCAATTTTTAATTTTTTCTTAGTATACAATTGATTTTTGTGTCTTGTTTCCTGAAATGCTGTTCAACTCATTATTCTGAAAGTTTTTCTCTAGACATATTAGGATTTTCTTCATATAAAATTATGTCATCTTTGGGGGCACCTGGGTAGTGCAGTCGTTAAGCGTCTGCCTTCGGCTCAGGGCGTGATCCCGGCGTTCTGGGATCGAGTCCCACATCGGGCTCCTCCGCAGGGAGCCTGCTTCTTCCTCTCCCACTCCCCTGCTGTGTTCCCTCTCTCACTGGCTGTCTCTCTGTCTCATAAATAAATAAAAAATCTTTAAAAAAACTTATGTCATCTTTGAATAAAAACATTTTTGTTCTTTCTATTTCAATCTATATGCCTTTTTTTCTTTTTCTATCCTATTGAATTAGTTTAGACCTTTAAGTACAATACTGAATAGTTGTAGTGAGAGAAAACACCCTTGCCTTGTTTTTGTCCCTTACAGGAAATAGTTTAGTTTTTACCATTAAATATTACGTTAGCTATAGATTTTTCATAGATACTCTTTACCGAGTTAAAAGAAGAGAATAGATGTTAAATTTTGTCAAATTATTTTGCTACATCTATTGATAGGATCATGTGTTTTTCTCTCCACTATTTTTTTAATATGGTACACTATATTGATTTGCTTTGAAATTTTATGCTCATCTTCTAATACTTGAATAAGCCCACTTTGTCATGCTATATTATTCTTTTTTATATATATTTCCATATGTGATATGCTAATATTTTGTTAAGGAATTTTGCTTCTGTATTCATGAAGGTCTTCAGTTTTCTTATACCGTCTTTGTTTAGTTTTGGTATCAGGTTAATACCAATCTCATAAAATAAATTGCAAAGTACAGTAAGAAAGAAGTAAAATTTTCACTATTTGCAGATGACATGATACTATATACAGAAAACCCAACAGGGTGCCCTGGTGGCTCAGTCATTTAAGCATCCGACTCTTGATTTTGGTTCTGGTCATGATTTCAGGGTTGTGAGATGGAGCCTCGCAGCAGGATCCATGCTCAGTGGGAAGTCTGCTTGAGATTCTCTCTCTCTCCCTCTATCCCTCCCTCCATCCCACTCTCTCTATCAAATAAATAATAAATAAATCTTCAAAAAAAACCCCAGAGACTCTACCAAAAGTTATCTACTGTAACTGATAAATGAATTCGGCAAGGTTGCAGGATATAAAAACAATATACAGAAATATACAGAAATCTGTTGCATTTCTAGATACTAATAATGAATCGGCAGAAAGACAAAGTAAGAAAACAATCCATTTACAATTGCACAAAAGATAATAAAATACCTAGGAAGAAACGAAAACAAAGAGGTTAAAGACCTGTACTCTGAAAACTCTGATGAACTGATGAAAGAAATTGAAGATGACACAAAGAAATGGAAAGACATTCCACGCTTATATTGGAAGAACAAATACTGTGTAAAATGTTGATACTACTACCCAAAGCAATCTACAGATTTAATGCAATCCCTATTGAAACACAAACAGTTTTTTTTTTTTTTACAGAACTAGAGCAAACAATCCTGAAATTTGTGTGGAATCACAGAAGACCCTGAGTAGCCAAAGCAATCTTGAAAAAGAAAAGCAAATTGGAGATATTACAATTTCAGACTTAAGTTATATTACAGAGCTGTAGTGATCAAAACAGTATGGTACTGGCACAAAAATAGACACTTAGATCAATACATCAGAATAGAAAGCCCAGAAATAAACCCACAATTATATGGTCTGTTAATCTTCAACAAAAGAGGAAAGAATATCCAGTGGGAGAAAGACAGTCTCTTCAACAAATGGTGCTGGGAAAACTGGACAGCCACATGCAGAAGAATGAAACTGAACCGCCTTGTTACAGCACATGCAAAAATAAACTCAAAATGGATTAAGGACCTAAACGTGAGACCTGAAACCATAATAATCCTAGATGAGAGGACAGGCAGTAATTTATGTGACATCAGTTGTAGTAATCTTTCTAGATATGTCTCCTGAGGCAAGGAAAACAAAAGCAAAAAATAAACTATTGGGACTAAATTAAATCAAAGTAAAAAGCTTCTGCACAACAAAGGAAACAATCAGCAAATCTAAAAGACAACCTACTGAATGGGAGTAGATATTTTCAGTGACATATCTGATAAAGTATTAGTATCCAAAATCTATACATAATTTACACCACTCAATACCAAATACCAAAATGATCCAATTTAAAAATGGACAGAAGATGCAAACAGACATTTCTCCAAAGAAGACATCCAGATGGCCAACAAACACATGTAAAGAGCTCAACATCACTCATCATCAGGGAAATGCAAATCAAAACCACAATGAGATACCTCCTCACACCTGTCAGAATGGCTGAAATCAAAACCTCAAGAAACAGTGTTGGTGCAGATGTGAAGAAGGAACCCTTATGCACGGTTGGTGGGAATGCAAACTGGTGCAGCCCCTGTGGAAGAAAGTATGGAGGTTTCTCAAAAAATTAAAAATAGAAATACTATATGATCCAGTATTTCCACTACTAGGTATTTACCCAGAGAATACAGAACACTAATTTGAAAGGCTACCTGCACCCCTGTGGTTAGGGCAGCATTATTTATAATAGCCAAACTGGAAGCAGCTCAGGTTTCCATCGATAGATGAATGGGTACAGAAGTGGTATCTCTCTGTCTCTCTCTCTCTGTCTCTCTCTATTCTATCTATCGATCTAAAAAAGGAATGAAATCTTTCCATTTGCGACAACATGGATAGAGCTAGAGAGTGTAATGCTAGGGGAAATAAGCCAATCAGAAAAAGACAACCGTATGATTTCACTCATATGTAGAATTTAAGAAACAGAACAAATGAACAAAAGAAAAAAAAAAACCCAAACAGCTCAGACTCTTAAACATACAGAATAAGCAGATGGTTCCCAGAGGGTGGGTGAGTGGGGGGATGGGTGAAATAGGTGATGGGGATTAAGAGTAAACTTATCATGATAAGCACTGGGTAATATATGGAATTGTTGAATCACTATATTGTAAACCTGAAACTAATATAACACTATGCAAACCCCAAACAGCTCAGACTCTTAAACATACAGAATAAGCAGATGGTTCCCAGAGGGTGGGTGAGTGGGGGGATGGGTGAAATAGGTGATGGGGATTAAGAGTAAACTTATCATGATAAGCACTGGGTAATATATGGAATTGTTGAATCACTATATTGTAAACCTGAAACTAATATAACACTATACAAACTACACTGGAATTAAAAATAAAAAAGAAAAAGAAAAAAACATGAAAACAAGAAAAATTGAAAATAAATGAGCTAGCAGTGAGAAAGAACAAAATAATATGAAAAANGCAAACTACACTGGAATTAAAAATAAAAAAGAAAAAGAAAAAACATGAAAACAAGAAAAATTGAAAATAAATGAGCTAGCAGTGAGAAAGAACAAAATAATATGAAAAAGAATTGCAAAATTTTCTTATATTTTCTGTTAAGAAAGGGTCTTGGTGTAGGAATGGTATTATTTTTTTCATAAATGTTTGATAGATTTCACCAGTGAAGACACCTGTACTTCGAGTTTTCTTTATCAGAAGGTTTTTAATTGAAANAAATGTTTGATAGACTTCACCAGTGAAGACACCTGTACTTCGAGTTTTCTTTATCAGAAGGTTTTTAATTAAAAGGGAATTGGGCTAGGCCGATGATGGGTATTAAGGAGGGCACATATTGCATGGTGCACTGGGTGTTATATGCAAATAATGAATCATGGAACATTACATCAAAAACTAAGGATATACTCTATGGTGACTAACATAACATAATAAAAAATTATTATAAAAAAGTTCAATTATTTTAATAGACCTATTGCCATTTAGATTTTCCATTTCTTTTTCTGCTTTTTTGGTAATTTTTTGTTTTTTAGAAGTTTCCCATTTTATTTAAGTTGTTGGATTTGTAGACATATGGTTGTTCTTAATTTTTTTTCTTTTAGTTTTTAATCTATAAAATATCCCACATTCCAGCAGAATATTCCCTATTTCTCACTCAAGTAACTGTTCAAGGGCTTTCATATATGTTATCTTAATATGTCTCTAAATCAATCTGTGAGTTATGTAGGATAGGCTCTTTTAACCATGTTACCTTGGGTGAAGTATGTTGAGTCCAGATACGGATCAAGGGAGAGAAACCAGAAAGAGCTTTGCAGTTTTGTTATATCTGTAATTCCCTGGGGAGACTACAGAGTGCCCTGTAGCACCACTCAGGGGAAGCATCAGGCTTGGTCACCAAGCAAAGAGAGGGAGGAGAACTGTGGGCGAGCACCTAGTGGTTTTTACAGGAAGGATAGAGCAAGGCAGGGCAAGCAGATTTAGGATTGGCTAATTTAAATACTTTTAGCAGGCTCATAAGGGCTATGAAGGGTTGTCTGGTACCTGGCCCTGGAATGATCAGGGTGAGTTATGAAGGCCAGGAGTTTGAGCATTTGATAAGCGAGGTGGTTGGGGTGTAGACTCAATTGGCTTCTCAAGAAAGGAAACTGGCCTTTAGCCTGGGCCTCAAAACGGAGTTAAGATAGCATTTTAAAAACTATATTACCCAGGTATTATTTATTGTCCCTAGTTTGCATTTAAGGTACTGAGTCACTCTGAGGTTAGATCAATTACCCAAGATCATCTAATTATTTCCCAGAGGGCCCTAGGCTTAGAACATAAAAATCCGATTCTCTGATGGAAGTGTTTTCCAGTGCATTGCCTTACACATCAAAGAGGTTTAATAAATGCTTCTATGCATCACCTTAACCCATCAGAAGCCTCGGTTCCCACTCTGTTCCCTTGTTTAGGGGCATGGCCCTTCCTCTTCTCACACAAGATCATAATGTTTCAGTATCCCAGAGGGGCTGCTGGACTCAGTTCCCAATGGAGGCTGGGTCTTTGCATCAAGAGGAAGCACACAGAGGAAGATAGTAGATATTGAAGCCAGGTGGCAGCCTTCTAGGGGGTGGCAGTAATTAGGGCTGGTGATTGAAAGTTTTCCAAGACTAGATTTCCCTAGAACAAAGGTTAGCCTAAAACTTCAGTGCCATTCTTTCCTTTTAAAGGGATGTGTGCCCAGAACCATCACATAATATAATAAAAAAAATTATAAAATTGAAAAAAAATAAAAATAAAACAAAGGGACGTGTGCCCAGAACCATCACTTTCAACGGTGTTTTAGGGTTCTCAAGCACTAAATAGGGCTCCACCCCTACCACTAACCTCCCAAGCAGTGCTGTCCAAGGCAAGCCTGCTGAATTCAGCTTTCTGGGGAACAGGAAGCAACCAGGAGTTGGCATGTTGTGGTGCTTAGGCCACATGAATATTAAGACCTATTTGCAAACACTATAGAAAAGCTAAATTGAGTTAATTTCTATTTCTTGAGTTGAAACACTGAATTAAAAAACAATTGAAATGTCTTACTCTTTTTGAAAAAAAATCAATGCTATAAAATTAATTTCATTTTTTAAACTTATTGTTAACTCAATAAAGCCTTTTGGGCTTTTTAAGCTAATTGTCTTTGAACTCATTTTAAATTCAGAAGTTTTTATAATTTCGATAATATTTTAAACATTATCTTCACTATATGGCAGTTTATGTTATAATCTTAGAAGGGTACAGAAAAAATTATCAAGATCCTTGTGCAAGAATGACACAAATATTTTTGAAGCATTCCCATTATTTTTGTAGAACAGTAGGAATTGCATTATCCCATTTTGTGTAATGGAATCACGTATGTATGTGTATATGTATGTGTGTATAGAGTGAAAATTTATAAATTCATAGAAAAATATCTGAAAGACTGTATAGTAGAGTGTTATCACTAAGGGCTCAACAACGTGGGTTTATTTTTAGAGCGAGAGTTCACATGAGCAGGGTGGGGAGGGGCAGGGAGAGAGGGAGAGAGAGAATCTTAAGCAGGCTTCAGGTGTGGAGCCCAACGAGGGGCTCCATCTCACGATCCTGAGATCATGACCTGAGCCAAAATCTAGAGTGACGCTTAACTGACTGAGCCACCCAGGCACCTCATCAACGTGGGTATTTTGCTACAATTTTTGTACTTTTATTTCAACTTGATTATTTCCAGCAAGTTTTTAAGAAATTTTATAACTGATAAAACAAGTAATTTAAAACATATTTTGGGCCATGAATCAAACAGTTTGTTTGTATGTGGTCAGATTTATTTTGTCCATGTGTGAACAGAACCTAAGGCTCTTCTTAAAAGTTTGGCCACAGGGCTCAGTCGGTTGAGTGGCCAACTCTTGATTTCGGATCAGGTCATGATCTCAGGGTCATGCGATTGAGCCCTGTGTCAGGCTTTGCACTCAGCATGGAGTCTGCTTGGGGTTCTCTCTCTCCCTCTCCCTCTACCCCTCCCCTGGCTCCCTCTCTAAATGAATAGATAAATCAGTAGATAAATAAATAACTAAATAAAATCTAAAAAGAAAAAACATTTGGTCACATATTATGAACATCTTCCAAGTCATTAGTCTTCTATAGCAATGACATTCTAAGTAGTTTCATAATATTTTGCGTTTTAAGTGTATAATCACTTATTTCTAATTTTCAAATTTTTAATTTCAGTGGGAGCACGTGCTCACTGGGGGTAGTACACAGGTCAGGCAAAGTGAGAAGTGAAGCACTCTCTTCTCAGCCACTTTCCACCTTCTCTACAGGAACACGTCTGTGAAGGTTTAATGTATATTTTTCTGGACCATTTACTACTTCCATGCAAATTCAGTGAGTGCACGCTCCTTCCCCATCCCACATCGTCTTTCAGTACTTCGATTTCTACCTTTCCCAGTGGTAATCTAGGTGTGATTTACTAACTTCCAATGTCATGTGTTGATTTGCTCAGTATATGGGATGTTATAGCATTCCCTCTCCTTCTTCTCCATTTGATCTTCAATCATCATGTTTTAGTTTTAAGTCTATTGTTTTATTTCCTGGCTTTGACGTTATATTTAAATATCTGCATGTTGACCCGTCTCCATGCAGTTACATTTGCCTTGCTCCTTTAGAACTGGGGCTGGTAAAGGGCTAGATTTTATATATTTCGGATCTGTAGAACCTGTATGGATTCTGTACATTTTGCTTGGCATCTGCATGTACATACCAGGATTCTGGCTCATCCAGTGACCTAAATGTTCCTTCTAGAGCAGCCGTGGACCCCAGGCTCACAGACAACAGACTGTATTCCGACTGAGAGAAGACCCACAGAGAAAGGAAAGGCAGGGAAAACGTGTCACCAGGGCTCCAGATTCATCTTCCTCCACTGTCTTGCGTTCATTTGCATCTGACTTCTTTGTGTCTGTGGGCACAAGGCCCATAAAGGCTTTAAGGCTATGACTAAAGAAAGGATTTACTGTCTTCTTTGGACATGCTCATGAGCAAGAAGGAGGATGAGGTCAGAAGATGTGCCACCAGATGCTCTCTGATATTCCTAAGATTAATAACTGTCTTCAAAGGGGTAAGGTTACCAAGCAGAGAGCTGGGATTTTCTGGAAGTTGTTTCTCAGACAAGCATTATTTCGATGGCCCCATCTGTCAGCCTGAGATCACACACAGGCTTTGCAGACAGAGTGGGGTTTCCAATAACTCCTGCTACTTCCAGGCAGGAAGGCAGAGAGGATTTGAAGGAACAGCAACTTCTGTGACAGAGAAGGAGCCGTGCTGCTCACCTTCCTTTGCCTTTTAGAAAAAATCCTCTTATCTGTACAGCACTTTTCAAGCCTTCCTCTAGTGAATCTTCAGGTGCATACATAAGGTTTCCCCATCAGGCAGACCTAACGCACCCATTCTGCAGCCAATAAGAGCAAGGCCAGGGCCCCTCACACTGCTTGTTTAGATCATCTGGGATGTCCCCCTCCTTGTGCTCCAGCTCTGCCAGTTTTCCTCACTGTCTCTGGTTTCCCACTCTTGGCTCCACTTCTGCTTTCTGGCAAAATACTCTGAAATTTTTGATTTTATTTCCTATCTTGTATAGTTGTTTTACCAACTAATTCGCCTGCCTCTTTTGCGTTGTTGTTGTTGAAGTCACTCATCAAGTCTTTCTAAGGCATTCCACTTGGTATACATAAAAACAACTCTCTGTTCATGTTTAGCTGTCATTGGCTGATGTGACATTTAGTTAAATGACATTATTATGAGAGCATATACAACTGGCAATAATGGGTGGGGTACAGTCACAACTGACATGGCTGAGCATCTAACTCGATTGGTGGAACTGACAGTGTTAGTAGATATCAGAAATAAGCCAACTAGGGGAAAGCCTTCATTGTGCTGTGCCATCAGTCAATACGATTTATCCAAGACAGGGAGAGGATTCATTAAGCAAGTGGTTGTTTAAGGGAGAGCAGTTGAGAGAGCTTGCACTTCCACGAATCCTACAACCATTAGTCATCAGAGCTCTTTCCACATCATAGAGGACATTGCTCTCTAGCTTGGCTCCCTGGGACCTGAGTCTTGATTAGCCTATGTGGCCAGAACCTCAGCAGATCCATTTTAGTTGTGGGGGTCTGGGAGGAGGTGGGGATGGCTACCCTGAAATTGTCTTCCCAATTTTAGGTTCAGTGCCAAGATTGCTTAACTGTGAGCCCAGCATATCTCCAATTACACCGGTTGTGTTAGAATCCTTCTCTCCCATCCTAAAGATGTCCATATTCAAATCCTTAGAACCTGTGAATATATTATATTACATGGCAAAGGGAACTTAAGGTGGCAGATGGAATTAATGTGGCTGATCACCTTACCTTAGAATAGAGAATTATCCTAGTGGGCCCCATGTGATCAGAAAGATCCTTAAAAGATCCAACAAAAAGTGGAAGATGTGCCTGGGGAGGAACTCAGAGTAATGCAATGTCAGAACTCAGTGTGCCATTGCTGGCCATGAGTCAAGGACTGTGAACACCCTCAGAAGCCGGGAAAGGCAAGGTTTTCCCTTAGGGCTTCATAAAGGAATGCAGCCCTGTCTGCATCATGGTTTTCGTCTCTTGAGACATGCCTCAGACTACTGACCTCCAGAACTGTAAGATAACTGGCTGGTGGTTTTTAAGTTTGTTATAATTTGTTATAGCAACAACAGGCATCTAACGCACCCTCCCTCTTACTTCTGTGACAGCCTCCCTTTTCCTAATAAGGAAAATTACGTTTAGAGGATTTCTTTAAAGTAAGCTCTGAATTTTACAGCCCCTTCCTACTCCCCACTGTATTTAACTGTAGTTCTAAAGCTGCTGCTTGTGTCTAGAGGAATGTAAAACAAAGGGCCAGACCTCTTTACAACAAAATGTTTAAAATGTTTCAAATATCCAAGGAGAGCTTTTAAACAGCGGTTCTGTCATGGATAGCGAACCAGCAAAGAGCATGAAGTGCTCTGCAATGTATCATGCTTGATAAGCCGAAGTCCTAAGTAAGCAAGTGTCAGACCCCCCTACCCCTTGTTGGTGGGAGGGCCTGTCAGGGCAGCCAGTGTCCCCTGCCCCAGCCCTGCTTAGCTGGACAGGTCCCCCAGAGTGACCTTGTAAACACCAGTCACTGCCAAGTTTATCTTGGCCAGTGTTGTCTATCAGCACAGAACCTCTTACATTTAGACAAAGAGACCCCAGGGAGTTGCAAGGAGGAGAAACACCGAAGGGAATGTGCACTGCTAAGTCACTAGGGCTTTGTAGAAATCACCCGAAGAAGCAGAGCAGGGAGCAAGACATCTGGCGACAGGTGTGAGGCTTGTTTCTACAGGAAGTTAGAGGACCGTGAGGAGGCAGAACGTTCCCCAGTTCAGAGTCCAGCACAGAGATAAGATCCCCATGCAGACAAATACAAATGGAGGATGGTGATAAAGTCCCGAATGAGTGCCCAGGTGGCTACCGTTTTGGCGTGTAAAGGAGGGGCTTTCCCCCTCAGCCCAGGTGTCTGGGGGCCCAGTAGAAAAAGAACAAACAGAAGAGGCGGTTAGTGGGTGTCTATGTGGGGGGCCAGACTGTGCAAACACTCTTGCTCACATGACGCCCAGTTGGCAAGAAGGAATAATGTGGGAGATTCTGTTAGGGGACCCGTCCTGAGTAAGAAGCTCGGGCAAGCAGACTCTTGGGCAAATTGTTGAGGTTCCTTAGCTGCAAACGAAGAAAATAGACCTGGAGATTCTCTAAGGGTTGTGAGTATTGGGGTGACATACATAAGCATTTCTGAACTGTTTAGGATGTAGAGATGAGGGAGAGGGTTACCCAGGATGGCTGTGTGGCTTGAGATAAGGCATTTCACCCAAGACTTGATTCCCTTGGGTAAAATGGGGTGAAGGAGCCTCCCCTGTATCCTCAGACTTAAGAATAAAGTGGGGTATAGACAAACTATTTTGTAAATTTTGAGGTACTTTGCTTAAGTTAAGATCAATATTTTCATTACTCTTAATAGATTGACTTAAATTTATATAAATTTGTCAGAACTACCAAAGCTTTTAACAATTTTTCTGTCAAAGTATTTTGTGACTAAAGAATGAATTGATTCCTTTTTGGCCCTTCCCTTGTTATCTCTTATCTGTTTTCCTCCTCTTGACCAAATGCCATATTTCTACTTTCTCAATGGCCATTCACTCCTCTGTCCACATCACACTGGCTTATATATCCCCATGGTTCATTGAAATTGCTTTGGACGAGGTCACTAATGATCTTCTAATTGTCAGATTCCATAATAATAGTAACAATAATAATGATGGTGGTAGGTAATGCTTATTGAGCCTTAATCGTGTCAGGCATGGCTCTAAGTGATTTGCATATATTAAATAATTTAAATTTGCACTACTCTGTGCAGTAGGTATTATTATCCATCTGATTTTAATAAGAAGAGAACTGTGGCAGAGGCGTCCCTTGCATAGGTCACAGAATTAGAAAGTGGCAGAGCCAGGACGCAAACCCAGGCAATCATACATGATGCTACCTCCTCGTTTGACTGCCCTCTGCAGGTTGTGGGTGTTGCTTCCACCGGCAGTGCCTGGCTGGGGATGGGGCATGTGGGTATGCTAACGCAGTGGAGCTGGCAGTTAGACATAGGGATGCCACTGCCCTTGACGTGGAGAAGTCTGTGGCACGAGCCAGGGTTGGCAGCCTTTCTGAAAGTCCTTGGTCTGGGGCTCTGACCGGATATATGCAGAAGGACCGGCTGAAAAAGCTGGCACAGAGAGCCAGGTGGTCCTAGCTCAGTGTTGGGACAAGTGACCAGCAGGGAGGAGGGGTCAGTTTCTCTAGATCTGGGGCACAAGAAGGGTTACGAGGATGGTCCGTGGGGAACCATGGTGACTTTCAAAGCCTTTTTGTGGTTCTTTGGAGGCTTTGGGGTCTTTGGTTTCCTGCTGCATAAGTGTCTCGACCTTTTCATCAGGCTCTATGCCTCATATGCTTTGGTGGTCCCCACCACTTCAGGTTAAAATGGCCAATGGGTGACTCTAATAAAGCAGACGGTGCCCCCCTCTACCCTCGTGAGCTTCCTCTCAGTCTCCCTAGGGAAGGATGAAGCTGGACAGAGGCAGAACCCACTGAACTCTGCCCGTGGACACGTATGCATCCTACAGAAATGTGAGAAAAAGGGAGGGAAGAAAAAGTCACATTCTGGAATGCTGTGTTGAGGAAAAAACCTCAAAAATTAAATAAAGTTTCAATCAACTAGAATACAAATGTGTTAGCTGGCTGTTCTGGGATAAGTTATTTTTTCAGATGTACATAAAGCAATTTAGCTGCTCATAAATTTGACAAGTCAAGACATAGTTCCTTAAAAAGCAATGTTGAGTAATTTGCCTGTTATTTTACGGAAACCATTTAGTAACCATATAAAGTAGGTGAGAGTAGACAGTATAAATATTCCAAGCAGTCCTAATCAATGAAGAGAATCCCTAAGAGAGGACTCTGAGAATGTCCTGGAACAACTTTGTGCACCGTGTCTGAGCATGTGTGTGGGTGTGAATGCAGGCATGAACGAGGAAAGCTTTGTTTGTGCAAAGACATTTTATTTTGTCAACAGAATGAAAATAATTTGACCATGGAAGTCTTGACTCTCCATGGTAGAGAAAGCTTTGATTGGTCTTTGTCTCCAGAATAGAACATGTTGGGTCTCTGGAAATCTTATAGCTACTTAAATAATTTATTCAAATGGGCACCAGCTAGGACCGTACCTATTTTGGGAGCCCAATTTCTTCCATGAGTTTCCCACCTCTCCCAGAAATCCATACCCCTGTTGGAAACATCACTGAGATGCTTGTCTAGTCCTATAGAAGCCCTCCAATCTCTGTTCCCTGGGCAGAGTCTCTAATTACCTACCATTATCCTTTCTTACTCTCTCCCTCTTAATAATACAACATTACCCCCACCCTGAGTTTTAGCTGGGAACATGGCCCACATCTACCCAGTTAGAGGCTGATTACTCGGCCTCCCTACAGTCTAGCTATGGCATGTAATTAAATTTTGGCCAAGAAAGCGATAATGGAAGTGATGTATGCAAACTTCCAGGCTGAGCATAATGAAGCTATGTGTTTTTCACTCTTTCTTTTCCTCTCCCCTCTGGCTGGGCAATGGCAATCAAAGCTGCTCCTTTGGACAGAGATGGAGGCTTCAAATTGGGGATGGCATAGCTGCCCAACCTCTCTGGACTGTTGGATGAGAGAGAAATGAATTTCTATTTTATTTAAGTCTCTTTTGGGGGTCTCTTCATTAAAGCAATTTTACCTGTAACCTAAGTAAGACATGGCCTAAAAGATCTACTTGTAGGGCCATTTGTGCCCTGAGGAACTCTGGTTGATAGCTTCCCCCAAAGCATAGATCTACTTCCTGATGACCAGAGCTACTGTGTGCGTATGTGAGGTCAGAGCTGAGGACATCGTAGTTTGTTTAAACCATGATTGCTTGGAAAGCTAAGGAATGGAATTCATTGCAGTAGCTGGGAGAACATCACCTAGAAATTCACAAACACAGGTTTTATTGTTGCGGATTGTATAACTTTTTATTTTGATATAATTTCAAGCTTATACACAACTTATAGAAAAGTTGCAAAAATATTACAGGAACTTCTGCAAAACCCCTTTTCAAATTTTCAAATTTATATTGTATCCATTTGCTTTATCATTTCTCTGCGTGTGTGTGTCTATCGATATAACATACTTTAAAAATTACTCGAGAGTAAGGGGACTGTCTTTCATGGTCTTGCACATGTTGAAATACATTGCCCAATTATTTGTAGAATGTTGCTCAGTCATGATTAGATTTAGTTTGTGTATTTTGGGCCGGAATGTCATAGAAGTGAGGTTGTGCCTTCTCAGTGCCTCCTATCAGGAGTCAAGGGATGCTCATTTGTCACTTTGACACTGAGGTAGAGATAGCCAACAGATTTTTCCATTGCAAAGTTACTTTTTCCCCTCTATTAGTAAATAATGTGTGGGCAGCTACTTTGAAACCATGTAAATATCGTGCTACTCATCATGCACCTTCATTACCAGTTTTATATTCCATTGGAATTTTAACATGGATTTACTTGGAGAAAGTATGTTGTCTCAAAAAGGGTTTAGGACTACCTAACTTGGAAGAAGAAAGAGGTCTGGAGCCTAGTTTCAACCAATCAACCCCAGACCTTCATTTCCTCTTTTGCAAAACAGATGGGTGGAGGAATGGTGTTCTTGGGTGAAACAGCTTCTATATAGCTTTTTTAATCTAACGATCTGGAGTTTGTAGACCTAGTTGGACATCTGGGAAGACTAGTTCTTTGAGGTGCAAAACTTCACATGCTTTGTTAGGATCTTCACCATCCCTGGCTGTTAATCACTAAAGTCTCAGAAGTTTTCTGCACTGGAGAAGTTTTAAAGTATGGCTATTCATTCTTTGACACTTATCCCATCAAGGGGTGGGACCTAGACATGTCCCCTTGAATCTGGGTGTGCCTGTGACCACTTTGGCCAACACAGTACAGCCATAGTGACATTATGTGACCTCTAAAAGGTTTGGTGCTAAAAGGCCAGGTAGCTTCCCCCTTGTTTTCAGGAAATCTTAATCTTGGGTCCCCAAGACATCCTGTAAGAAATTGGCCACCCTCGGGCTGCCATGCTGTGAGGAAGCCCAGTCCCTGTAGAAGGATCATAACATCCATATAATTGCTTTGGCCAACAGTCCCAGCTAAGCCCTGCTTTTGAGTCACTGTAGCCCAGGTACCAAACTAATGAGTGAAGAAGTCTCCACATGATTCTGGTCTTTGGTTATTTGAGAACTTCTCAGCTATTTGAAGCTTCCTAGCTAAAATCTCAAGTGTTGTGAAGCAGAGACAACTGTACCCTGTCTGAATTCCTGATCCTCAAAATCTGTGAGCATAATAACATGGTCAGTGTTTCATGTTTTTTTAATTTGGGGGTTTGCTATGCAGCCAACAGGTAACTGGAATATCCACTCCCTTCCGAGTTCCCCTGAGGGGACTGTACCACCTCAGGTGGGAGCCACTATGGAGTCTAGCCTAATGCTTTCTCTTTCTACTAATTGTCAACAAAATATATTTTAAATCAAAATATAATGATATGCTGAATGTGGTATGTCTCTCCTGTGTCCTCTGGGGGGAAGGCGATCATGACTTTCGTGGGGTTTTTTTGTTTTGTGTTGTTTTTTTGTTTTTGTTTTCGTTCTTGTAATGTCAGCAGCCCTGAAACTTTGGCTGCATTTACTTTCTGAAGCCAGCAAAGAACCATGGCATGTTTACGGGACGCGGATAACTTCCAAATGAAGTACATTATAATAAGAAATGTCAGTTGTACTCTGCATTTTCAGCTGTGATCCTGAAAAGGTGGTGATGAAATGGATTCTATAGAGGGAATTGTATTTCTCTAGAGGCATGACTTATACATTTGGAGATGCATTCTGGAATCTTCTGTCTCCTTGCTCTGACTCTGAAGACAGGGTAAGTGGGGAGAGTGAGAGCTTGTGAGTGGTCTCTCTCTTGACTTGACAAATGCACTGTGGCTGCTTTCTCTTGATATTTCATAGCTGCCAGACCTGAGTGGGAGGCAGAATCCTAGACATTCATTCATTCATTCATTTGATAAACCAGGAACTGTACATGGTTTTGGCGGTGGAGCACTGAAGAGGGCAGGCACAGTTTCTGCCTTCATGAAGCTTACAATCAACCTATCAGGAAAGCCAATGAATGGGAAATTTATAAGTTTGGTGAAAAAGATAAATTTGTGCTCCTCAAATTGTCTGTTGCAAAGGACCTGTTCATTTTTCCTCTTTACCTACCTACCTACCTACCATCTGTATAGCATTTTTGACTTCCAACCTGTCATGAATAGGTATGTTCTACTACACATGGCTAAATACAGGTGAGCAATATGATTTACCATCCAAGTCTGATAACACCCAGGCTCGTCTGTACACTGTTCAGAAAAGATGAGTCTGTAGATTCCCTCCTCGAATGTCGTGGCAATGCCAAATTGCTCTACAGATATCGACACATTCACTTGTAATGTCTGTATTTGTCTCATTGCAGATCATTGACAGGTGGTTTACACACTGGCCCTCTTGCACAGACCACACTTTGAGTAGCACAGCTATAGATAGGGAGCAGTGTAGGCGGGGGTCATGTTGTCAGTTGCCCTTCTTCACACATTTCTCAACGAAACTTAGAAAATTGGAGGGAGCTTTCTCACAAAGTTCAGACTGTCTTATGTTCCAACCTCTTTTTTTTATAATAATTTTTTATTATGTTAGTCACCATACACCATGCACATCAAAAGCATTCATTTGATATTTGCCCAATAAAGATTTTTTAAAATAATTTTTTAT
This sequence comes from Ailuropoda melanoleuca, assembly GCF_002007445.2. Lineage (NCBI taxonomy): Eukaryota > Metazoa > Chordata > Mammalia > Carnivora > Ursidae > Ailuropoda > Ailuropoda melanoleuca. The sequence goes on from NC_048221.1 coordinate 126,927,292, forward strand.
TATGTTATATCACCATACAGTACATCCTTAGTTTTTGATGCAATGTTCCATGATTCATTATTTGCATGTAACACCCAGTGCTCCATGCAATATGTGCCCTTCTTAATACCCATCGCCGGCCTAGCCCAATCCCCCACCCCTCTCCCCTCTTAAGCCCTCAGTTTTGTTTCCCAGAGTCCACAGTCTCTCATGGTTCATTCCACCTTCTGTTTACCCCCCCCCGTCTTATTCCTTAATTTTAGGCTGATCACAGGAGAACTAATGAGCAGAATCTGGGAGTCATCATCTCACCTCTTAGAATCTACTAGTTGCTGCAAGGACGTGCAGTTTCCTTTTACTTTGTTTTGAGGGTCATTCAGGTCAGGGCCTGGTGGGGAGGATGCAGAAAGAATTGACTTGCGGTATTCCAAGTTCTTACATTTCTAGTGTTGATATCAGAGTTCTCCAAGGGACAGTGTTCTTGGGAGGACATAGGGAAGAAATGACTCTTAAAATAGCTTAAAGTCACTCCCCTTATGAAATTCTCAGTGATATCATCTGCATTTTACAGGTAAAGGAATAGTAATATACTAATTAAGGAACTCTCTTGAGTGAACAGGTAATGAAACGGACTCTCAAATTCTGAATAGATTTTTCCCCAGGATTTAAAAAACTAGAAAAAAAAAACCACTTTCAAAGTTTGGAGGAGGGTGGCTTTTTATGATCTGGAATTTCTTAATAAATCTAACTATATACTTTATCTTTAAAAATATTTATTTGTTAGAGAGAGAGAAAGCACAAAAGTGGGAGGGGCAGAGGGAGAGGAAGAGAGAGTCTCAAGCAGACTCCACGCTAAGCATGGAGCCTGATGCAGGACTTGATCTCATGACCCTGAAATCACGGCCTGAGCTGAAACCAAGAGTCAGACGCCCAACCACCTGTGCCAGCCAGGTGCCCCTAACTATATGTTTTAAAGATTATAAATATTATTTCTTATAAATGTTTTCCTTTTGAAATTAAATAATCCACAATGCAATGGCTTATGTAACATCTAGGCATCATCTGGCCCTCAAATCCTAGTTTCCTTTGTGCAAAATGAGGAAAAAAGTGCACTCCAACCCAGACTTTACTGACCAGCCTGACATGAGAGGACTGGCTGCGGGAGCATTCAGGGGCGAGGTCTCTGGGGAAGATGATGTGGCCTCTCTACTTCTCATGTCTAATCTGGCCACAGAGCAGAATTTTGCTAAATCAAAATGCAGGGAAATCAGCTAATCGTTGACATCTTGCCAGCTGTGGAGTATATTCACTAAGGAATTAGAGCTGGCAAATAAAGTCCTGCTGCTTATGTCCAGATCTATTTGTCTGAAAAGAATCATTCCCACAAAAGAAAAAAAATCCAAAGAGCAAACAACAGCAGCAACAGCAACATCCAAACTGAACAAGAAATATAAAAGCCACCCAATAGTCATTTCTCCTGCTTTTCCTTCAAAATACCAGTGTTTATTTAATAGACCCACAGCCCTAGGATGGAAACAAACAGATCAATCACTAGGGTGTTCCATTGTGCCCATCATCCTGACGTCTGTTGATGGTATTTATCTGAGTTTGAAAGTCATCACACGGGTACAGGTGCAGCTGATGTGGCATGACATTGGTGCTATATAGAGGCCTGTGAGTGACAGCATGAAGGTAGAGGAAATTATGCCTGAGTGCTCTGGGCAGCCCGCCCACCTTCCAGCCCTCCTGCCACCCTCTGCTTTACCAGAGTCACCTCCTGGTCATGACCACCATGTCTCATCATTGACTTCGATAGGAGCTGGCATTGCGCTTGCCTCCTGCTCAGCCTGGGGCTAAGACGGATATCTCATGGCCCCTCTTTCTCTGCTGCGATGAGTTCATTTTCGTGTCACTCCCTAGCAAGGAGCTGAGCTGTGCTTATTTCTCAGTCTACAAGTTTCCAGGGAAAGCATCTGCTCATATCCAGAAGACCAAGACGGAGGCTTGAGATTGATGAGCTAAACAAAGCTCTCACACAAAGTAGAAACTTAAGGACACGAAAGGCAGTGTGGGTCTTCAGCATTTTCAGCACTGGTTTACGAATGGAGGAGAATAACTCTCTATCACTAAGAGCCACATCAAAGCATGTACTTTACATAGCTTAAATAAATGAAATGTCACAAAATCCTTGAGCTTGTCCAGGTACGCTGGTGGGCTGGTTGTTTGAGTTGCAAGCTACTCCCTGGGGATTTGGGCAGGGTCATTGAGCAGAATGGGCACAGTCAGCAACCTTTTGGTGATAAGCAAATAGTTGCCATCTTTCCAGGGTCTCAGAATTAAAGCTATGGTAGGAGAATCCTAGAATCCTAAAATTATTGCAACTTAAACTCAATCTGGATCAGCATCATTTTTCTCATCTGCAAAATGGGCTGACTCTGGTGTATGTAAAGACTAACTAGGTAACTCACTAGGTTTTGGGAAACATGGTATAAGGTGGGTTGTGTGTACACAGGCATTAGGGTGGGGGGTCTGAACGGAGTTAGGTGTCCTGTAGGATCCTGAGAGGGGAACTGGAAATTTCAGCTGTGCTGCTGTGTACATATTGGAAAGTCTGCCTTCAGGAAGACTTTTATCAGGGGTCAAAACTCTTGATAATTTTTAAAGTAGCATATGCATTCCTTCATTTATTCACTCAATCATTGATTCTTGCATTATTTAATTCAGTAATTCAACAGATAGTTTTATGTGTAAACAGTCTGCCAACCCTCTCACTAGGATATGTGTGGGGCCCCCAGCTTAAGTTCTTTTGGAAGGTTTGCCTATCTTGTTCATTCATTTATTCATTTAATAACCTTCTTACCCTCTGGAGCTTGCACTCTCCTCTACAGCTCTTTAGAAGAGCCCAGATTCTTTGCCCAGAATGTCTGGTGTACAGCTGGTTTGATTCATGGCTGCTTAGGAGACCCCTGAGCTGGAGCCAGGCAGAAGGTTTGCCTCACAGGGTCCTCCAGAAGGATGGGTGTCTCTTTGCTTTGGAGCAGATATGCTAGGAAAAAGTGCAGTGATTTCTGACTTTAAACCTCCCTGTAGATGTTGTGTAGGGCACAGCTGTATACCTGTAAAAGCATGAAGCAGGAGGAGCAGAGTAACTGTCTTTGAATTAGTTTTGCCATTGTTAATTACCCACGTGTGTTATTGTCCACCTCTTGTTATCAACCCTAGCTAACTTCCCTGTTATTTTCCTGTTACTCATTCTTTGAGCTTCAGCTCACGTATGCCTCTTCCAGGAAACTCCCTGATTATAGCAGATTGATTATATACGGCCCCTCTGAGCATCACCATCCCTTAGTATCTGTCTGCATATTTCATGGAGACTTCATAGCTCATAGAGGACATATTGTCTCTCTCTGTCTAGACTCTGGTCTCCTTGGAGAGCAAACATTAAGTGCTGTCCCTCTCGTTCTATTCTTGAACAGAGGACACGTTGTTCCGTGGGCACTGCTGACTTGATGATACTTCAGTGGGCAGGTAGGTAGTTGGATCACACTCTGAGGTTACTTCAGGGGGCTTTCTGTACAGGTACGAACTTTACCCCTGCAGCAGTGAGGCCCATCTTCTGCTGTTTCCATCCTATATGTTTCTTGTTAGTGGTGCCCTGAGGGCTCCTGCAGCATCTCCCCAGATTCTCCTGTTGGAACTTTGCATATGTCAATTTGCCTGCAGACACTGCTCTGCTGTGATGTCACAATTGCAACTTGATGAGAGCAATTTTCCTAAATGAAACAATCCTGGTGATTAGCTCTAGCTCTCTTCTGCCAGCCAATACAGCTGGGATGGGCTGCAGTGTCTACACACACACATACACACACACGCACAGCCTGAGGGTCCAGTTTCCTGGGTGCTCTAGGACCCACCAGAGCTCCCTCTGTAAGCCCTCCCTCCCTTCCTGAGTTAACAGCAGTGTCCCAGATACATGCATAACAGGTTTCCAATTTATTTCTTTTCAACAGCCCTTGGCAAACATTTCTTCCCCCCTTTCTCTTTTTATTGCTTGCCTTTACTTTATCTGCTAAATCCCTGCTTGTGGGTCTCCAGCTGCCTTTATAGCACCTGGCCTTGTTAATATCTCTGTGTTGTTGGAGTTGCTGCCCTTGGGGTCTTAATGAGGAGCAGGTGGATATTATCAGGTCACTTTCAGGAAAGAGGATGGGAAGGGAACCTATTACCGACCAACACATTATATAGGTTATCTCATTTAAAACCATCCTTGTGCAGTAAATATTATTTCCTTGACATTATGATGAGAAAAACTATCCCCAGGAAAGTCCCCACATATCATTCTTTTGAAATTCCCTATAAGAGTCCATCTCTCTTCTGTTCAAGTTCTTTCAGTGTAGTCTTAAGATCTAATATCGAATAAAGATCACATTCCTTAGCCTGGTATTCAACATCCCTCATGGCCTGGCCCTCATCTACATTTTCTGTCCCAGTCCTCGCTACTTAATATTCAGTCATACTCAAACTGAGTTTTTTACTCTTCTGCATAAATACCTGACTCTCCCTCACCTCCATACCTTGGCTCCTGTGATTCTCCCCTTTACAATGCTTTCCTCAAACTATTTGTCCCACATATGAGATTATGCTTAACTTTGAAGAAGCAGCTCAAAAATCACAGGCTCCCCAGAACCTACCTGCCATCGCCAGTTGGAAGTCACTGCTCCCCACTCCACCAGCCATGGTGCCTGGCCCAGGTCTCTCCTGTAGCAGTCCTCCTGAGCATCGGCCCATCCGAGCTGTGATCTCTTTGAAGGTACAGTCACCTCTGGTTTTAATTTATCATCTCGCACTATGGTCAGGGCAGTGCCTTTCGCAGAGTTGATGCTTACGAAAAATAGTTGTTGAATTGATGATTTGGGGAAAGTCACTTCGTCTTCTTCGAACTACCATCTCCATCTGCACTTAATAACTAGTACTAATTAAGGTATTTTGGACGAAAACTTACAAAAATCAGTGCTAAATGATTAGCTTCTGAAAATTTTGCTTGGTGAGGCTAGTTTTTTCATACTTCCCAAATAGTTTATCTTCAGTGACTATCTTTGTATTTGCTTAAGTGGATATGGGTCTCCTTTAATGTAAATTTGAAGTTTCACAATAGGCAAAAATTCTTTCCCTCAGAATAGGACATATGCAAATCAGGTTTAAAGTAGGCTAATCCCTTTATCCATAGACAATTGGTTATGCAAAAATGTACACATGAAATATGAAATATGCTTACTGGAGAACTTGTTTAGTGTTAACTTACCTCTCTTGAACTCCATTTAACAATTCATTTAATCAACAAACATTTATATGTGTAGTCATATATCTTTCCTAAGTTTCAGACCTGTATATTCAGTTAACAACTCAACAACTCTGTGTGGATGACCCACAGCACTCTGAAATCCAGGAAACCTCAAATTGAATTTATAACCCATATACTTGTCCAGACCCCAAGCCAAGTCACCTGTTCTGTCCACTCTGTCTGGAACAGAGAGCAATGCCCACCCATCTCCTTAGTGGATCTGGTAATTATCCTCTATATTTCTTCTTCCCTCTTTTTCCTCACTCCTGGCCAACCAATTATTTAGTACTATTGATTATCCTGCAGAAGTATCTGTAATATATTTCTCTTTTTCTTTATCTCCATTGCTACTGAGTGTAGCTTTTTTGAATTAAAAAAAAATGCCCAATTGGCCAATATGTTAACAATAAACTTAAGCTATTAAGTGTCTATGATGTCTTGACAATGGACCAGGATCTTTATGGATGTTATCTCATTTAACACTCACAAAAACCCCTTGAAAGGAAGTCATTTCAAACAAATTTCTTCTTAAAAGAAGAGATTAAGACTTAGAAAGTTGGGCTGTCTAACAGTTCATGACTGGTAGGTGGCAAAATGGGATTTAAAGTGAGTCTCTGAGACTCCGAAGCCTAATCTCTTTTGCTGTGCTGTATTGCCTCTCCGAGAAGAAAATGATAGTTTTGATTAAAAACATTCATCAGTTTGTTCAGCAGGTCTATTGAGCATGCATATGTCCTGGGCTTTGTATTAGGCTGATGACACGGTGATGGATACAGCCCCGGAGGGACTCCCGGGGCCATCAACACTAGCCAGGCTGTGCTACCATAACAGACATCTGGAATGTCTCTGTCACTTTGAGAATACCTGTTGTCCTGCTCACTCACACCACTTGCCTACTGATAGGTGGCGCAGGGCTCTGCTCTGTGTCTTCTCCTTCCTTGCCCCAGGGCCCAGGATGATGGAGCAGCTACTTTCTAGAACGTTGCTGGTTACATTTCCAGTGGGAAAATAAGAGTTTGGTGGAGCAAGTGCTACTCTTAAAGCTTCTAACCATGAGTGTTGTCATCTGGTTAGAAGCACATTCTTCACCGGCCAAAGAGAGCCACTAACAGGAAAGCAGGAAGGTATAGGGAAGGCAGTAAATATTGTCAAACAGGAACATAGTTTACCACACATAGAAAACACATAAATATGTAAAGGCAGTCATCCACATACTACTGGGAGAGGAAGCTTTATTCTCCTTTCGCTTCATCAGAAATGTCCTGAGAAAGGAAAACTTACTAAAATGCCTATCATTGTTTAAGGCACTAACTCCTGCTGCTCTGAGGTAGTGAGACTGGGATAGAGCTTGTCCTTAGGAAAGAGCTATCTTGTGCCCCTCTCACTATATCCTGCCATATTTGATAGAAGGGGCAAACCAAGGTAGCACCTTCTTTGGTGCCCTGCCATCCCTTTTTCTCCTTGGTCTGGTCTTCTTTATATGGCCACTAAGATGATGTGAGGAGGCCATGTTTAGACATCACAGAGGTGGGAGGCGGGAACTAGGAGGCTTGAGACAAACCTACTTCTCTAACCCACTTTTGAGGGGAGCTCAGCATTAGACAGTGAACTCTGAGTTCAGCACCGGGGCACTCTGAGCTAAGAGCAGAATAGTACTTTGTTACCCCTATGGCTACAGTTTATTGAGACTGTTTCTGTCAGATTACCATTGAGGAGAAGCCCTAATTAGTACGATTAATTTTTTTTTCTTTTTTGGACTCGACCTAATACCATCCAATTCCCATCAGTATTCATAAGATGTGCTGATGGAAGCATACACATTTTATGAATCACAGCAGAAAACAAAATGACAAACATATTCTGCAGGTATATAAGGAAGGGAAGGATGAGTTGCCTGGGTACTGAAGAGTGGGAGGAAGGAGCAGGGCAGAAGGAGCAGCAAATATACAAGAGTCAAGAAAAAGCATAGTATCCTAGGCGAATAACATGTGAAGATGCTAGATTCAGGGCAAAAGCTTCTCGGTGGGATTTGTCAAAAACAGAAGCTGGAAAAACCAGATTATTAAAGGTGCTAGACAATAAAAATCTTAAACCTCATTTTTTCATTTCAAAATCTCTAGTACTTATTATGCTGCCTCGGACAGAATACTTAGGGAACGAATTAGTGAATGGGAGAATAACACGTATTGTGTGCTTAGGTTATTGACTCTATGTAGGCATGAGATCATTATATCGCTCCATGAACTCCGTGTAATAGATTACTGTTGTTATGCACATAGTAAAGATGGGGAAACTGAGGCTTAGCAATAGTAAGTGTTTGATGCATCATGCATCTATTAAGATGCCTTTGGCTGCAAGGAAAGGTATATTTGTGAGATAATAAAAAATACATATATGATCTCTGCTCCAGTTCCTGGCACAGAGCTCCAAGAACCGTGGTAATTTCCTAAGTGATAAGAGCACCAGGGGCATATCATGTTGTAATATTTGGTCTTTGACCCTGGTTCCTGACACAGAGTTTCCGAATCCCTTAGAATTTCTAGGGGAATAGCAGTGCCTTTTATTCTAATGAGATGACTCTTTCTGGGCTCCCATCTCAGGACAGCTCACCAGAAAGACCAAACCATGTTAGAAGCTTAGAATTTTCAGCCCTCTGTGCCCTTGTCCAGAGAAGGGAGAAGGGCTAGAAATGAAGTTAGTAATTAATCACGCCAAGTGAGGAATCCTCCATAAAATCCCAATAGTAGGGGATTTGGAGAGATTTCAGGTTGAAGTGTTTTTGTGAGTTCCATGAACCGCTCTAGCAAATCAGTCAAATCCAAGGAGGGGTCATTGTAACCTCCAGCCGCAGGCAGGGGATAACCGGGGCTTGAACAGGTGTCTGAAAGGGGGTGCAGTCTTGTGGGACTGAGTCCTTAATGTGTAGGATCTGACACTGTTTCCAGGTAAATAGTGTCAGAATAGTGCCAGATGCACTTGTCTAAAAATGTTTTAAATAGTGATAAAAGAGCAACATGCTTATTGTTTCTTATGAAAAGAATTATGGTGGTAATTCCTTTCAGGGTTAAGTTTTCAGTTCCCAAGCCCTTTCTACTCTTCCATTCTTGGCCCTTGCATTTTTCTCCCTCTGGTTACAAAATTACTGCCACAGTTCCAGACATCACATGAACCACGATGATGTCAGCTGACAAAGAGAGAACCATGATGATGTCTGCATGTTCTTATTAGGAAAGAAATCCTTCTTAGCTAACTATATTTAGAAAAATATCTCATTAGGTAGGCTTTTTGGTATGTCCATGAGGGCATGATCTATCTGTAAAAAGCAGAACACAGAGCGTTATATTGCTCTGTTTATGGTGCTAGGTAAAATCTGGGGTTGGAATAAGGGAAGTGAGAGAGAGAGGGAAAAGAGATGAAAACAAAAAGGACAGTGAGTTGAGTGGCATTACAGGGGATCTGGGAGGCTGAATGAAGTTTTGAGAATTTAAAATTTTTTAGCCTTAAAACTTAATGTCTTTGAATTCCTGTGGTCTATATTCCCTCCATTTTCCTGATTCCTCTCTAAAGACCAAGGCATATATAAATTCCACCTGTTTGTTTTGGAGAGAAAGTCAAGGGACCGCATTCCCTGACCTCAGTTGGTTTAAAGCTCTGAATTTAGAGTCATTCTGGGAAGATGTAGGGTTCAGTCATTACAGGACCTTGAAGACGATGCACTTGAGGATTGTCAGCGACCTCGAGGAAGACGTTGGAACTTCCATAGGCTATGAGATACAGCCTTGGAATGATGTTATTTAATTTCCAGAAGACAGGAAGGCCTCAGATGACATGTAGGTCCTATACAAAATATGGCATTAAGTATTCCTAAATGTCAATCTTTGCCCATATCTCTGATAATTCCCTAAGTATAAGTTCCCATAAGAGCAATTACTGGTCCAGAGGTTGTGGACACATATAAAGCCCTTGAAATGCATTGCCATTTGCTGTGACAGGGCTCACTTCCGCATGCCCTTGCCAACACTGGAAGGTATCAGGATGTTTCAGAAACTTTGAAGGGTTTAAGTGCCTGGGCACTGACCCTGAGAAAATGTCGATGTTTTCCTCTGGAAATCCCTGTCCACCTGCAGCCTCAGCCAGCATCCATTGCCTGGGGGTTTTTGGTTGTATCCCCTATCTAGAAGGGGCAGAAAATGTATGAGGAGGAGGAAGGAAGGAACATGGGCCAAATGAGGGATCCCGGATAGTTCGTGTCTAAGGAGGATGAGCATAGTAATGGGTCAGTCTTAAAGGAAACTAGCTCCTGTCCTGAGAAATTGAATTTCTGAAAAGGCTCTTTAAGGCTGAGATAGATCTCTTAGCCCCAGACTTGAGGTGAGGTGCTGTCTCTAAAGGATACTCTAATTCCCTCTCTATTCCCTACCCCGTCCTGCCTCTGGTACCTGCAAGCGCGTGCGCGTGCACACACACACACACACACACACACACACACACACTCTGCAGTCCTGGGCCACGTTCTGAGGTTGCAAAGCTATTGCTTTGTTCTTANTATTGCTTTGCTCTTAAAATGCAGATTGCATGGCAAGATTTCATCGAAGCTCATTCCTCCTGAGTAGCTTTGAAGGTAGGACCNACACACACACACACACACACACACACACACACACTCTGCAGTCCTGGGCCACGTTCTGAGGTTGCAAAGCTATTGCTTTGTTCTTAAAATGCAGATTGCATGGCAAGATTTCATCGAAGCTCATTCCTCCTGAGTAGCTTTGAAGGTAGGACCCAGAGTGCCAAGGGGTTGGGTGAAGCACTCCTCTTGCACCGACTAGCACACTTCCTTTCTAGAAGGAATTCGTTTTTGCCCTTGGCCACCTGGATTAGAGACAGATCTACTCACAGGAAACAGAGCCCATCACGCTGTTAGAGGCCTCGTCTGTATTTTGACTCTAGGGAAGAAACCTAATGAGGGTTAACAATAGGAGAAATGAACTGATCAGGTGGTATTTTATTTCTTTTCTGCATCTGTTGCCGTATGAGTGCCGTGCGCATCTGGGGGATAGAGCAGGGCACGAGAAATGCTGCCGGGCAACAGATAGCTGGAGGTCCTTCTGCAGAGAAGTTCCATGTTCCTGTGAGGCAGTCTCCAGAGGAAGTTCACCCAGCTTCAAAATCCAGTTTGCCTAAATTCACTGACGTATATATGCTGGTGAAGCTTGGGAATTATTTGTCTCAGGATATGCCACTTCTGATAGGTCGTCCTGGTTGTAATCACCACCTCCTCCATTTCTCTTAGAATCCTGGAAGCCCAGAGTGAATTACAAACAACTGGCACTTCTGTTCCTCAGTCCACGACTGTAAAGTAGCGTGAGGACAGGAACCTTCCGTCCATTCACCTGCACAATCCTAGCGTTCTTACAAGGCACCGGGAGGTACTCTCCCTGTTTACCGGACCAAGGAGTGAATGCATGCACAGAAGAATAGTGTAATATCTTTGTTCAGGAAGGTGCCTCTTTTGTTTCATTTGATTTTAAATATTTTCCTTTACAACTCCAGTTCCTCCCACCCCTTCTTGCATAGGCACTCTCTCCAGTGTTTGTAATGTATGTCCTCCCAATTCAGCTTCCACAGTGATGTATATATAGCCTTAAAAAAACACTTTTGTTATGTACATTTAATTCATATAAATAACATTGATTAAATTCCTCTCTTTTTACTTACTACTCTCCTGTTATTTTATGCAAACTAGTTGATGATTTCTGACTGTTGCACAGTGTTTCATTGTGGGCTTATACCATGTTTCACATAACTATTCTCTGGCTGTGGGCATCTGGGTTGCCCCCAACTTCCTGTTGTCACAAATCCTGTGGCCGTCCTCATAAATGTCTCCTTGTGGACCTAAGAGAGAGCTACTCTGGGATATCCACTCAGGGATGGCATGACTAGGGGGGCCATGGTCTATGCATATGTTTAATTTCACTAAGTTTTTCTGGACCCTTTCCAGAAGGTATCAGCACTGCATGAATATTTCTGTTTGCAACATTTAGTTTTTCCTACTTATCAAGTTTTGCTTTGCAAAGTGATACTCACTGACAACTACTGGGTGCGAGCATCTATTATTAGCCCTTGGATCCCCTCTGAGTTCCCTATTCTTATCCTTTGTCTATATTGTATTGGATTTGTTATCTTTTCTAGATGATTTACAGAAAATCTTCATGTATCTAAATAGTAATTCCTTATTAATATCTTCTTCCAGGATTTTCTTACTATTGACTTTGCAGAGTGACATTTGAGGTACAGGAATCTTTTTCTGTTTAGATTTTCCCCTCATGGTTTATGTATTTTGAGTTTTGTTTAACAAAGCCTTTCTCACTATAAGGTAAATACCTGTCCAATCTTACGTAAATATATGTTCTACTACATTTCCTCTGTTAACTTAATACTATCACCTTTCACAATGTGTTTTTTTTTTTAATCCACATATATGTCTGAACTTGGTATAGGACAGACACAGCATCACAGACCAGTGGAAGAATGAATAGATCATTTAGTGAAGTTTTGAGAAGAATTAGCTCATTTTTTTAAATAATATTTTTTATTATATTATGTTAGTCACCATACAGTACATCCCTAGTTTTTGAATTAGCTCATTTTTATAAGAAAATAAACTCCAAGAAGACTTAAGAACTGCCTTCCACTCAGTGTATATTCTATCTTCTACTGTTGGTTATTCCACTTGTTGTCTTTTTTTATAGAGTACATTGTCATCAGATACCTCACTTTTCTCTATGAGCTCACCTTGTATACCCTAGGACCACCAGCTGCCTTGACTAGTGATGCCATCAGGATGGAGGTACAGACCTTAGGTCCTAGATTGTTCCTCTTGATGCATTTAGGAAGATGTGGAGGCACTGGTATTCATTTTTGTGCTTCATCGTCCCTTGTTCTCTTTCGCAGAGAATTTCCCCATGATCCTTATTTCAGAGCATCCTGGCCCGCTCTGGTAACATGTAGGCTGGTTGGGGAGACATAGACAGCTACATTCCTGTGTTATACCTTGTGTTAAAACAAGCCAGAAAATGATATGCTGGGGCCATATTGGGACTCAGAGTGGTAGACCAGCTCTTTCCTAATTGAGTCCTGGCCTGTCCCACTTTAGGCCACTGCCCAAATTCAATGACTAATCTTCTGTCTCCCCAGAAACTTCACACACACTTCGCTTGGTTTTTAAGTACCCCTGATTGGGGAGGGTGCCAGCAGCCTGTATTTGTTGGCCGCGATGGGGAGAGCTGGAAGCCTGTCAGAAATTGTCTTGCTGGGCATCTGGTATTGGAGATTTGTGCATGTCAAGCATAATTGTACAATGCTTTATGAGCTTTTACTATATTTGTTTTCTTCAGATTGCATTTGTCATCTTTTAAGTTAAAAAAAAAACTTCCAATATTTAATCTTACTTGTTGGACACGTAATTATAACAACAGGTTTGTTGAAAGTAATAATGTCAAACTGAAGAATACTCTCTGTGAAATTCTGTGTACTCCTAATTAATCATTAATTTGGTCATCCAATATCCTC
>NC_048221.1:126943518-126946167 GCF_002007445.2 Ailuropoda melanoleuca
AGGGAAGAAACCTAATGAGGGTTAACAATAGGAGAAATGAACTGATCAGGTGGTATTTTATTTCTTTTCTGCATCTGTTGCCGTATGAGTGCCGTGCGCATCTGGGGGACAGAGCAGGGCACGAGAAATGCTGCCGGGCAACAGATAGCTGGAGGTCCTTCTGCAGAGAAGTTCCATGTTCCTGTGAGGCAGTCTCCAGAGGAAGTTCACCCAGCTTCAAAATCCAGTTTGCCTAAATTCACTGACGTATATATGCTGGTGAAGCTTGGGAATTATTTGTCTCAGGATATGCCACTTCTGATAGGTCGTCCTGGTTGTAATCACCACCTCCTCCATTTCTCTTAGAATCCTGGAAGCCCAGAGTGAATTACAAACAACTGGCACTTCTGTTCCTCAGTCCACGACTGTAAAGTAGCGTGAGGACAGGAACCTTCCGTCCATTCACCTGCACAATCCTAGCGTTCTTACAAGGCACCGGGAGGTACTCTCCCTGTTTACCGGACCAAGGAGTGAATGCATGCACAGAAGAATAGTGTAATATCTTTGTTCAGGAAGGTGCCTCTTTTGTTTCATTTGATTTTAAATATTTTCCTTTACAACTCCAGTTCCTCCCACCCCTTCTTGCATAGGCACTCTCTCCAGTGTTTGTAATGTATGTCCTCCCAATTCAGCTTCCACAGTGATGTATATATAGCCTTAAAAAAACACTTTTGTTATGTACATTTAATTCATATAAATAACATTGATTAAATTCCTCTCTTTTTACTTACTACTCTCCTGTTATTTTATGCAAACTAGTTGATGATTTCTGACTGTTGCACAGTGTTTCACTGTGGGCTTATACCATGTTTCACGTAACTATTCTCTGGCTGTGGGCATCTGGGTTGCCCCCAACTTCCTGTTGTCACAAATCCTGTGGCCGTCCTCATAAATGTCTCCTTGTGGACCTAAGAGAGAGCTACTCTGGGATATCCACTCAGGGATGGCATGACTAGGGGGGCCATGGTCTATGCATATGTTTAATTTCACTAAGTTTTTCTGGACCCTTTCCAGAAGGTATCAGCACTGCATGAATATTTCTGTTTGCAACATTTAGTTTTTCCTACTTATCAAGTTTTGCTTTGCAAAGTGATACTCACTGACAACTACTGGGTGCGAGCATCTATTATTAGCCCTTGGATCCCCTCTGAGTTCCCTATTCTTATCCTTTGTCTATATTGTATTGGATTTGTTATCTTTTCTAGATGATTTACAGAAAATCTTCATGTATCTAAATAGTAATTCCTTATTAATATCTTCTTCCAGGATTTTCTTACTATTGACTTTGCAGAGTGACATTTGAGGTACAGGAATCTTTTTCTGTTTAGATTTTCCCCTCATGGTTTATGTATTTTGAGTTTTGTTTAACAAAGCCTTTCTCACTATAAGGTAAATACCTGTCCAATCTTACGTAAATATATGTTCTACTACATTTCCTCTGTTAACTTAATACTATCACCTTTCACAATGTTTTTTTTTTTTTAATCCACATATATGTCTGAACTTGGTATAGGACAGACACAGCATCACAGACCAGTGGAAGAATGAATAGATCATTTAGTGAAGTTTTGAGAAGAATTAGCTCATTTTTTTAAATAATATTTTTTATTATATTATGTTAGTCACCATACAGTACATCCCTAGTTTTTGAATTAGCTCATTTTTATAAGAAAATAAACTCCAAGAAGACTTAAGAACTGCCTTCCACTCAGTGTATATTCTATCTTCTACTGTTGGTTATTCCACTTGTTGTCTTTTTTTATAGAGTACATTGTCATCAGATACCTCACTTTTCTCTATGAGCTCACCTTGTATACCCTAGGACCACCAGCTGCCTTGACTAGTGATGCCATCAGGATGGAGGTACAGACCTTAGGTCCTAGATTGTTCCTCTTGATGCATTTAGGAAGATGTGGAGGCACTGGTATTCATTTTTGTGCTTCATCGTCCCTTGTTCTCTTTCGCAGAGAATTTCCCCATGATCCTTATTTCAGAGCATCCTGGCCCGCTCTGGTAACATGTAGGCTGGTTGGGGAGACATAGACAGCTACATTCCTGTGTTATACCTTGTGTTAAAACAAGCCGGAAAATGATATGCTGGGGCCATATTGGGACTCAGAGTGGTAGACCAGCTCTTTCCTAATTGAGTCCTGGCCTGTCCCACTTTAGGCCACTGCCCAAATTCAATGACTAATCTTCTGTCTCCCCAGAAACTTCACACACACTTCGCTTGGTTTTTAAGTACCCCTGATTGCGGAGGGTGCCAGCAGCCTGTATTTGTTGGCCGCGATGGGGAGAGCTGGAAGCCTGTCAGAAATTGTCTTGCTGGGCATCTGGTATTGGAGATTTGTGCATGTCAAGCATAATTGTACAATGCTTTATGAGCTTTTACTATATTTGTTTTCTTCAGATTGCATTTGTCATCTTTTAAGTTAAAAAAAAAACTTCCAATATTTAATCTTACTTGTNCTTCCAGTATTTAATCTTACTTGTTGGACACATAATTATAACAACAGGTTTGTTGAAAGTAATAATGTCAAACTGAAGAATACTCTCTGTGAAATTCTGTGTACTCCTAATTAATCATTAATTTGGTCATCCAATATCCTC
>NC_048221.1:126946272-126948262 GCF_002007445.2 Ailuropoda melanoleuca
AAAAAAAAACTTCCAATATTTAATCTTACTTGTTGGACACGTAATTATAACAACAGGTTTGTTGAAAGTAATAATGTCAAACTGAAGAATACTCTCTGTGAAATTCTGTGTACTCCTAATTAATCATTAATTTGGTCATCCAATATCCTCGTAAGAGCGGTAGGTTCTTTGTCCTATTTTAAAATGCGGAAACCAAGGTAGAACTGCAAGTCACATACTCAAAACCATAGTAGGTATTGGTGTCCCTTCCCGAGACATAATTGTGGAGGTCTCTGGTAAAAGCCTTGCACTTCAGTAACATGGCATGGGGTCTCCTGCCTCAGTCCCACAGCCATCCTGGCTCTATTTTTCAGGCTGATGGAAGCTGTATTCAACATTTAGCTTTCAGTAGGACGGAGCAACCCGTTGCCCATATCATCCCTGCTTAAGGTAAGACATATAGGGAAAGAATCTAGAAATGAAAACCCAGAGACATGGCTTCTAGACATGGAAGTCACTTTCACCCAGTGACCATCTGAATGCACAATTTTAGGCTAGTGTCTTATCTTCCCTGGGCCTTACACTTCTGATCTGTTAATGAGGAAGCTGACTTGATACATGTCACTTATCACTCATCTCTAAAGAGTTTGATTGGTGGTGGGGGTTCAAGCAGTCCCTGTCTTCCATCCAGAAGAACTGAATTTACTTCCCTTTCGGACCAGAAAGTCTCAGCATCAAAGGCTTGGAAAGACCTCTAGAGATAATGCAGGCAGACGCTAAGGCTGGGATTCCTTTTGCAATGGTGTGAGCCTAGCATGCATTAGGAGCAGACATCTTTTCTAGTATATTCCTAGGTTTCCCCAAGTGTTCGCTGTCTTCAGTAAACCTGCCCCAATTGCTTTGCCTCTCTTCTCTCCTGCCTTCTCCCTTTTTAGCCACCATATAGTTTCCAGAGGCTGCTTTTGCAAATGTTAAGCCTGGCACAGGGCCATGCCCAAAGAAGGTACTCATGGAATATCGGGTTGCAATGTGCTCATCGATCCCATTTTTACAGCTTTAATCTATTATTATCAACTCTATCAACACCTGGGCCAGTTTTCATCTTGAAAATCCAGGCAGATATTAACCTTTTAAAAGCCTCCAGTTGTGGAAAGAGCTTGAATGGAATAGGAGACTGGATGATACCCAACACTGGATGAAAGGATGAGAGGAGCAGCAGAAGTGAGCAGAAAGCCTGCCCCAGGCAGAGAGCCTCTGATGCCGAAGACCAGCAGGGAATAAGTGGAGGTCTCAGCATCCCAGCTTTTTGGGTTCCAGCTGAGCCACTGCTGGGACCCTGGTAAGTGCTCCCTGTCTGTAGGCAGCAGAGATGCAGAGGAGATCTTTAAAGCCACGCAGCAGACGGCCACTCCATAGGAGTATCCATTTTGACGAAATAAACTGTGGATTTGTCCAAAGAACTCAGGCAGCAGGATTGTGGCCTCCTCCCTGGTCTCATGCGCGAAGACTTTTTCTCCCAGTAATGAGAGTGCCGAGCAAGCAGGCCTTTCCCCGACAGCGCTGGCAGTGGGACAACTTGTGCCCAGGATGGATTTTTCTTCATTGATTCTAATCTTCTTCCTGACTGTCTGTCTTGGCGGCTTTGACATATTGAACACTGAATAGTCCCTGAGTAATTCTTGAACATTTGGGGATCGTTTTTATTTTTACAAGACAGTAGAATCCAATGGAGTGATTTATACGTGTACTAGAAGAAAATGAAGAAAAAATAACAAAGTGGTTTCATTCTGGGAATAAACACGGACTCAATGACGATTAAAAACCTCACCAAGCAAAAGGTTCATGCCCAGTTTTCAATAATTTCATAATTTTGTAAGGATGCACGGAATCACGTAGAGATGAACAGTAACGGATAGAGGGCTTTCACAGCTGTGGCTTCAGCCATGATTGATGAGAAAATGCTACTGGAGGGAGAAAAGGAAAATGAATATTTATTAATGGAATAAAGTGT